>NW_009260667.1:3390952-3399318 GCF_000687185.1 Egretta garzetta
AGGACCGGGGCGTCAGGTCTCCAGTTACAAACCCCGCGGTCCTGCCTGGATTAGAACAAAGGCTTTGGGCTTTCTCCCGCCTTCAGCAGGGCGAGCAAAACGCCCTGCCCTCTCCAGCGGTGCTGCTGCCAGATGGGGCGGCAGGACGGGCCCCGTGGCACGGCACGACCGATTTGACTTTATTTCCCGCTGGGTCACTGCAGGTACAGGCTCAAGGAAAGGAGGAGCGCAGGCTGCATGGGCAGCTAACGGTGAACAAAGGCTTTGGGCTTTCTCCCGCCTTCAGCAGGGCGAGCAAAACGCCCTGCCCTCTCCAGCGGTGCTGCTGCCAGATGGGGCGGCAGGACGGGCCCCGTGGCACGGCACGACCGATTTGACTTTATTTCCCGCTGGGTCACTGCAGGTACAGGCTCAAGGAAAGGAGGAGCGCAGGCTGCATGGGCAGCTAACGGTAAATGGTCGTTTTGCTGGATTTTAAACGAAAAATGGGCTTATAAAAGGTAGCAACGATGCATTTTAGCGTTCTCTCATGGGTGTCTGAAAACTGGGTGAGGATGGGCACAGGGCCCATTGCCACTTTGACTGAGAAGAGAACATGATGTTCAAAGCCAAGAGGCCAGCTGACCCTCCATTTACACTGGTTTTACCTCAAAGTAGCTTTACCGGGGGAATAAGAGGAACTATCAAAACTAGAAGAAAAGTAACCTCTGCATAAATGAGTCAAGCGCAACATTGTCAAGTAGGAAGTGCAAAGTTAGCAAATATTTATCATCTTTCTCTATTACTGTACCCAGCAACAGCTATTGTGCAAGAATTGATGTTGTTCTGGTCAGCAAAAATATTTGACCATTTTGCAACAATCAGCGTCTAGGACAAATATCACTGTGAAATTCAGAGCCCTCCACGACTCATCTGCTTATCTCTTGCAGAGTGATTCCAAAATGCATCCAAAATCTGCAAAATGTAGCAGAGGATGTGGAACAGAATCGTTGCGCAATTTGTCTTCTTGACGGATGCAAAGAGATGCTCTGCCCGCTAACAAACACTGCCAGCAGCTCCCTGTGCAGGACTGCACTTCTCGTCAGCTCGTAAGCAAAGTAAATCCTCATGCCAATATCACCAAAACAAATTGTGTACAGAAATGCAATTTATACAGCTTTGCAAAGGAGGCTGAACGTGTCGCGCTGGAGCGCATGGTACGCTACCTCGCCTTCGAGTTGCTTTTCAGTGCAAATACAAAGCTCTCAGTGATCTACATCTTGCTCGCAACCTACGAGGCTAACCGGGAAAGCACACCAACCACCTATCTGCAAGACATCTTTGGTCCTGGCCACAGAGCACGTGCAGCAATAGGTCTCCTTCTGAGGACATCCCTCCCTTTGCAAAATCACTGAGCTCTGTGTTTGTTGGCGTTCAGGACTGACCAAACGGCCTGTTTCTCAGGCTTTATATTTAACATAATCCACATGTACTTCACCAAATGACTGATGTGGTTACATGGGTGAGGCCAGGCTTATTCTAGTCCTAGAGAACAGCGACGGCTCCTACGGCTGCAGGCTTCTCTGACTGCCAAAACAGCAGTGTTCTGCTTCAAATTTTGCTTAATCTAGGACCTTGGAAGGCTGGACTGCGTACAGCTGCTGTCACAAGAAAACAGTCTAGTTGTGTGGGGTAGTGCGTACTACCATGGTGGGGTGGGATGGGATGGGGTGGGATGGGAGGCTGCACCCCTCCTGTCACAGGGACAGCCATGAGAGCCCAATTCTGCAGACTCTTCCCTGCCTGCATCGCTTTTCTGTTTCTGTTCTGTCGTCCCTCTTCCCAGTGAGGCAGCAGCTCGGACCGGAGCCTCATCTCGCAACATTTGATTTTGCATATGCTTCTGAGAGCCACTGAAGCAGCTTTGCACTGAGAATTAGTGCATGAAGTTTTGCTCAGGAGTGGCCCAGTTCTTGAAGCAGCGAAAGCCCTTTCAAAGCCCATGAAGTAAATAGGAGATCCTATCTTCAACCCGTTCTTCCAGAGGTACCCATCAGGATACCGGAAGAGCTGAGCTTCTAGTGATGTTATGGAAATAGAAAGGGAGGCTACAGGTTTATTTTGTAATGCTGCAGAGTATAGTATTTGTTATTAATACAGCGGACCAGAAAACAGTGCAATCAGTCCACGACTGAACTGATTACAACATTGAACTGATGTTCACATTGGAACTAGATGATCTTCAAAGGTCCCTTCCAACCCAAACCATTCGATGAGACTTTTATAAAAACTAAGCAGGCAATGGCAAATTGTCTTGCTGTATGTTCTTGGCTGTCAGTTCCATAGTTGGTGTTTTTATCCTATTGTTGCACTGTGTTTTATTTTTCGGGCACTGAAGGAAGGGGTCTGCCTGTTAATGTTGGACTTTACAAAGCATTGCTGCCTGACCCTGGTGCTCCGGCCAAAATTTCTATAAAAGCCAGGGAACCAAACTGAGCTTCCTTCGCTATCCTAAGGAAGCTTTCTATAGGTCAGCAGGGCCTATGAGATCTGAAGGTAGAATGTGAATCACGCCAGGGCTTGTTCTACACGCACAATGTAAAGAGCTCTCATTTAGATGTTCATCAGTGTTAGGCAGAACACATTCTGAATTAACTTACCATTGCTTTCCTACTACAGTTCATCTGCCTGCTTCCCTCTCCCTTATTTCTCATCTGCATGCTAAATTTCACTGAATTTATGACTCCACAGAGAATCTGACAAAATATTACTCGGTAAATGAGATTTAATTTTTATGTTTAATTTATTTAGCTTAACTTTGATATTTTCCCTGTTTGGAAGCTCCAGGCCCAATTAAGGTTTGATTTGATTTGTTTATTTAATGCATGTGGTTACCTTAACTTGGTTCTGAAATGTTTTTTCCTCAAAGGGTGAATAAGCTTCTGTTTACAAAGTAATAACAGGTAGCATTAATGTTAACATGCATTTTATACTCAGTGTAATACTTGAAATAACTGCTTTTCTCATTATATAGCGAAGTCAATTTTGTACTGTAACTAATTGTTGACAAAATAAAAAGGAAATGCTGGGCAGTTTTTCAAAAGGCTTTGCTGAGAAAGATTCCCTTCCTTTCAGAGTAAGTGTGTTTGAATACTGAAACTGAGTTTGCACATTTGGATTTTAGTTCTGCATTTGAGTTTTGTTTCTATGCATCATTTAATCTAAAAGTTACTGACCATTCTGCATTTTTTTTTGGTGGTCTTCACAATGAGGAAATGGCAGATTCAAGAACAGGCGCCTTTGTGACCCTCGAGAGGAAATTCCAGTCGCTATAGCGAAAAATGAGCAATTAACTGTGAAGGGTCTGCAACTAATGCAGTTGAAGGTAGAGGACATTGACCTGAATTCATGAATGTTCTGGTCACATATTTGCCTGTATTAAAATATTCCCAGGTACTAATACTTTCTGCATTGTGGAAGGGAGAAGGAAAGAAGGAAAGAAGAGAGGGAGGGAGGGAGGGAGGGAGGGAGGAAGTCCTTCAGGAAGGAAGCAGGTTTTAATCCTATCTCCATTATAAATGCTATAAAATCTGGATAATAAATCAGGAAACCACAAATGTCTATCTTATTTTTCCAATCGCATTATCTTTGCTTTCTTTTCAAATGTGATATTTTTGAGAAACAGTAACGATGTTACAGAAAAGGAACTGAGGAATATACACAAAGGAAAAATATAGTTTCCTTTTCTCTACATTGAAAAATGTTCATACTCTAAATTAAAGCGACACTGAGAGGGTTGATTTTGTATCAGAAACACAAGCAGGAAACCTGGGCTCTGGATGCTCTGTGCCACAACCTTCCTATATAATGTTGGATGAGACAAATCCCTCTCTGAACCCCATGTTTGTCCCCTCAGTTTGTGAAAGAAGTAAAATTACTTACCCTTCAAGGAAGCTCTGGGAATCCACACCAGTAAAGGCATTATATGCATGGGTAATAAAACTACAGGATTACAGGAATGCTGTACAGGCAACATCATTACTGAAAATCATGGGGGTTTATCCTCAGCTTATTTTAACATCCAGAGGTGATACATATCAACAGCTATGTTTTACCTAGGATGTGTTTTCTTTTTATTTTATTTATCGTAAAAGTTTGTACCATAGCATCCAGCAAAATAAGGTCTTCATGAATTAACTAAGAGGAATGAGAGTTGAACAATATCAATCTCTTTTTTTTTTCCTTCACAATGGGCAGGGTTCACGGGTCGTGCTGTCTGGCTTGCACCGCACAGAAGCAAAATGAGGTGAGCAGGATGGTACTGGAAAAAGTGTGGTAACACACCTGAAACTGGTATTTGCTGGTGTATTTGCATCTGCCGGTTGGATGCACACAGAGTACCTGGTGCAGAAGGACTGCTAGACAGAGAGCTTTGCCTATAGTCACCCGGGGATGGGTTTCGTGTGTCAGTGTATCTTGCCAAGATCCAAGGCAATGCAGAATAAGGAAGGCACAAAGGTGTCTCAAAACCGTGGTAGGTCCCTCCATCCTCTGTAGGTATGCACATTGTTTAATTTTTCTGGAGCTGCCTGTCTGTGAAGGCAAAAAAAAAACCCCAGCTGGAATAAAAGGTGCCAGGGCTTGAGCAAAAGAAAAGCTTTGTGGGTGTGACAAGAGGGAATGCGGAGAGACTATGAGGATTACTGAGGGAGAGAGGCTGAACCATGGAGGATGAGAAAGGATGTGAGGCAGATGAGTGGAAAGGAATAGTATCGTTTTAGGAAAGAATGATCCGAGTGTAGATGAATCTGGATAACAGCCAACGAGGACTGGGCTGTCATAACTCCTTGGGGGTCTGCGTGGGGTAGTGTCAGCTGTAGCCACCAGTGATATGTCCATGGGCTGCAGGGACAATGTTGCTTTGCTGGAGCCCCACTAATGCGTCTGAGCCATTCGCCCAGGGAGATCATAGAATCACAGAATCGTTTAGGTTGGAAAAGTCCAACCATTAACCTAACCCTGCCATCCCACCACTAAACCATGTCCCTAAGCACCACGTCTTCCTGTCTTTTAAATACCTCCAGGGATGGGGACTCAACCACTTCCCTGGGCAGCCTGTTCCAATGCTTAACAACCCTTTCAGTGAAAAAATTTTTTCACCGAAAAAATGTGACAAAAATTTCACTGAAGATGCTCCCTTCTGATGAAACACTGGAGCTATATTCAATGCCTGGGCTTCTCTGACCTAGCAGAGTGCTCTGGATGCTAGTTAATGCTTCCCTTCACAGGACCAGCATGTTATAACCAGAGACTCAGCCTCCAGCTAAGCAGGGCTGGAAATTTAGGGTTGGATTCTGACTACCATAATGTGGTCCTAGAAATATTTTTAACAGGAGCGGTGAGTACAGGGAGTGGCAATGCTTTTATGGTGGAACTTTGTGACTTTATGGTGGGGGTATATGACATGGAAACCTGCAGAAATTTATGACCCAGAATGCTCCTTCCAGTGCTTCATTCTTATGTCAAACCAGCCAAGAAGGGTGGTGCCTGGTGTTACTCAATACTTTTAAAAATGACCCAAGCTCTTGACCTGGCTGTGTCTTCAGTCACTGATAATAATCACACAGTGGAGAGACCTAAGATCTGGAGCAAGGTGTGAAGCAAGAGCAATTTTGATCAAACGAGAAAAGGCCAGATGCTGTTATGATGTGGCCCTTCCTGTGTGTGCCAAAATACAAACCAGAAACTTCCGTATCAAGTCAGTTCCTCGGTATTAGACAAACATGCCTTGAGTAAAACAAGGGCGAATTTAGTCTGCCGCAACTAACTGTGCCAGTAGAAAAGGAAAATTATCAAGAACCTGTCCTAAACTCCTCTTCATTTTTCCCCTTTGCACCTTTACAGCTGCAGATAAGATACTCATCCGAGGGCTTACTAAACCATTTCAAACAAAATCTGTGGGTCAGCATGTTTGCTATTTAAGCTGTCTCAACCAGCCCATCCGATTCGAATGAGACAGCTGTAGGAGAGCTTGTGCAGGTTTTTCTGTTGGCAGATCTGAGGGGATGATAAATTCTAGCAGAGGGTTGTGGTGGTAAACAGCTGGGTATGGGCCAAGAAGTGGTAAAGGAAAAGATGGCTGACCCCCCAAGAGGCTGGGTATGTCTTTGTTAGTGTCTTGTTGATGTGAACTGAGGCTGAGACGCATACATCCCTTTCGCAGACGCCTGAAGTGTTTCTCAATTTACCTTTTTATTAAAGACCCATCAGCTGTCATTAAGAG
Organism: Egretta garzetta; assembly: GCF_000687185.1. Classification (NCBI taxonomy): domain Eukaryota; kingdom Metazoa; phylum Chordata; class Aves; order Pelecaniformes; family Ardeidae; genus Egretta; species Egretta garzetta. Next base: position 3,397,215 of record NW_009260667.1, read on the forward strand.
TGTCTCAGCACAAAACCACCGTAGGACTGTGTGGTGGTTTAACCCCAGCTGGCAACGAGGCACCACACAGCTGCTTGCTTACTCCCCCTGCAGTGGGATGGGGGAAGAGAATTGGAAGAGTAAAAGTGAAAAAACCCTAGTGGGCTGACATAAAGGCAGTTTAACAGGCAAAGCAAAAGCAGCACATGCAAGCAAAGCAAAACGAGGAATTCATTCCTTGCTTCCTACGGGCAGGCAGGTGCTCAGCCATCCCCAGGACAGCAGGGCTCCATCACGCGTAAAGGGGACTTGGGGAGACAAACACCATCACTCCCAACATCCCCCCTTCCTTCTTCTTCCCCCAGCTCTATACGCTGAGCATGGTGTCATAAGGTGTGGGATACCGCTTTGGTCAGTTGGGGTCAGCTGTCCCGGCTGTGCCCCCTCCCAGATTCTCATGCCCCCCCAGCCTGCTCACTGGTGCGGTGGGGTGAGAGGCAGGAAAGGCCTTGGCTCTGTGGGCGGGCGTCTCCACCAAAGATACCGACCCTGTTCTCAGCACAAACCCAAAATACAGCCCCGTACCAGCTACTATGAAGAAAATTGACTCTATCCCAGCCAAACCCAGCACATTCTGTCTTCCATCAGCACAGGCTTTTGCGGAGTGACTGTCTGCCTAAATCCTTAATATTGTCTCATCTCTGGCACCCTTCTCTTATTCAGTTTTTTCCTCACCCTATTTGCTTCTAACAAACAGAAATTTAATGGATTTACAAACAATCTTTAATAGATAAGTTTAGCAAGAGCTTTTTAAAAATAGACCTTTTTGCACCTGGATTCAAGAAATTTTCACTTAGCAGAATTTGAAAAGCCCGTGTCATTCCATTAATAAGAAGTTTCACGTCATAGAAAAGTCTTAAAATGCATGCTAAAATTCATTTATCGAATTTATTTCAAATTAAACTCGGAATACTCACACAGAATTGAAAAAACCCAAGTGCTCAAAACCAGGGAATAAGATGCTGTAATCTTCCTCAGGGACAAACAAAATGAATGACTGCTTTAAAGAATATTCATCTCAACTTGAATTACAGACCTGGTGCAAGAGCTGTCATAGTAGTGTCACATATTGATACACTCTGGGATTAGAATAGGTTCTGAATGGATCAGGTACTATTTATTTCCACCATTCTTTTCTCTGATTTCTCTAAATGCTACTAATTTTGTGCAATCCCACTGCAGATGTGTGTAAACCCACTCATTTTTATTTATAACTCTGGCTTTTGTTGGTGGTTGTTAATCTGGTCACAGCCAGAGTTTTGTAATCTGACACAAAGACATCACTTGGGAATTGAGTCAGATTACAGATATAGGCCGCTGTAGCAGATCGGTAGGAATATTTGTTAACTTTAAGAGAAAGATACTAAAGGCTATTATATACAAAGGAAAAAGCCTTAATTATACACAGTTTCCAAACTATGCAAATACACTCCCACTATTCCTGACAGTCATTTAGAATATGAAGTGTTACCTTTGCTTGCCCCTAGACCCATTTATATCAGCTGGATCTAAACTCAGATAATGGTCCAAGTCCTCCCTTCAGCACTGTAACACTGACATTGCATCCTTTGCTTTCCAGTGTGTGGACTTAAAGATGACAGCACACCAAAGCTACTTCGCCAGGGTAGTTTGGGAAAAGGATCCTCCACAACCTCTCACATGCCAGGAATTCCAGTTCCATCTAAGTGCCTTTCCTCTTTCAGCCTGGAGTCCTACCATCCTAAAGCCCTACCATCCTACAGCCCTACCATCCTACCGCCCTACACCCCTGCCATCCTACACACCTGCCATCCTACAGCCCTGCCATCCTACAGCCCTACCATCCTACAGTCATAGAATCAGAGAATCACTTTGGTTGGAAAAGACCTTTAAGATCAAGTCCAACCTTTAACCTAACCCTGCCATCCCACCACTAAACCATGTCCCTAAGCACCTCATCTATCCTTCTTTTAAATACCTCCAGGGATGGGGACTCGACCACCTTCCTGGGCAGCCCATTCCAGAGCCTGACAACCCTTTCTGTGAAGAAATTTTTCCTAATGTCTAGCCTAAACCTGCCCTGGCG
>NW_009260667.1:3399481-3410623 GCF_000687185.1 Egretta garzetta
CCACACTAGCTCTGATACAAGCAAGGATACCATTGGCCCTCTTGGCCACCTGGGCACACTGCTGGCTCACATTCAGCCAGCTGTCAAACAGTACCCCCAGGTCTTTTTCCATCAGGCAGCTTTCCAGCCACTCTGCCCCAAGCTGTAGCGTTGCATGGGGTTGTTGTGACCCAAGTGTAGGACCCGGCACTTGGCCTTGTTGAACCTCATGCAATTGGCCTTGGCCCATCGATCCAGCCTGCCCAGATCCCTCTGCAGAGCCTGCCTCCCCTCGAGCAGATCAACACTACCACCCAGTTTGGTGTCATCTGCAAATTTACTGAGGGCACACTCAATCCCTTCATCCAGGTCATTGATAAAGATATTAAACAAGACCAGCCCTAGAATTGAGCCCTGGGGGACACCATCCCACAATCCAAACGCTAAATGTAGGCGAGATCCCACCTGAAACACCAACCACAGCATCCAGTTGTTACCAAGAGCACAGGCCTCCACATACTTAGTTCAACAAATTAAAATACTTACCTATGTTAGAGAAAGGTCCAACGTGTCTGCAGAAAAGCGTCTTGGATTTTAATTTTGTAATTAAAGATTTGGCACAACACACAGGTGCTAGATAGGTTAATATGGAGAGATGCATGGAATTTAAGTGTATTTCAGAAAAGAAACCAAAATGTTTTTCCAAATGTGTGTTCATTTAAGGGACTGTGTAACTAAGCACCTACTTATGTATGTATCTACTTCTCCTTGCATACTGACCTTCATCTTTTGAAATACTGTTGGTGAGAGAAAGAAAAAGAACTCTATTGTTTCCCAGAGTTAAAGATCTATGCAATTATGCTGTGAAATTAATGCCTTATCAGGAAAAAATAACTTTGCAATTAGCCATGCATAGGAAGGCAATGAAAGATGTTAACTCCACTCAGGGGCAGCAAGTCTTCAAGGAAAGGTAAAAGCTGACCCAAGTTTAACTCCTTATTCATCATTCTGGCAATTGTTTTTGTGTATCTCAGGTCTCACTTCCCCATTCTTGTTTCTGCTGAAGAGACTTTTGCTTGGAAATAGGATGTTAGAGGCAAACAAGCCAGCCCCATGCTGCAGGGTATGCAGTGCCTGAAGGCTGCGATCTACAAGCTGATTTTTTTTTTCTTCTACCGTCATGTAAGAGGAATCAAAAAAACCAACAGAGTGAAAGACAAGCTTGGCACATTAAAAAAAACCCTATTTCTATAGAGAGCATTTTTCAAAGTTGTCTGGGTATTGACAATCTTTTAATGAGCATTTTTTAAAAAACCATTATCAACACGACAGCAGTACTTAGTTTGGTTTTTCATTGGTTTTAATGAAAGTCTGATTAATTAAGTTAGCCAAGTTAATTAAGCTAATGAAATTAACCAAGAGAACTTTCAGTTTTGTGTCCAGAGGCTACAAAGAGAGTTTTTGCCAAATTATCTCCTCAGTGTTCCCACTCTGGGCTAATAGAAAGACCCAAGATATACACTACCTTTGCCACCAGAGAGCAGTGGAATTAAGTATTTTAATTACAACAATAATTGTTTTTAATTAGTGCCATGCACTGAATGCAAGAGCTTGCCTTCCCTTGAATGCTGTTGAACAGTGGTGCTTCTGAAAGAAACAGGGACAAACCCCTTAATTTGATATGAATTTGCTTGCAATGGTTTCTTTTTTTTCCCCCTCTAATATTTCCCTTCACTCCATTCATTCTGAGAAGGATCTGATTGAATTGTCATTGTCTCTGATGATTCACCGACAAATTTACCCAGAAGAGCTTGTTAGTTGATGGTTGTACCCCCGTACATCAATCTGGAATACCATTTGGGAAGCAGGTCTCCAGTCTTTTCATTGTTGTCGCTTTTGCAATGAAGAGTCTGACAGAGAGATTGCTCTGCCTATTTCCCTTCCTTCCTTTCTTCCTTTCTTCCTTTCTTCCTTTCTTCCTTCCTTCCTTCCTTCCTCTCTTCCCCTCTCTCTTTCTTTCCCACTCTTCTGCTTGCTCTTTCTGTATTTCTATTTCTATTTCTATTTCTATTTCTATTTCTATTTCTATTTCTATTTCTATTTCTATTTCTATTTATTTCTATTATTTCTATTTCTCCTCTTATTTTTCCCTTCCTAATCACCCCATATTTCAGGCATGTTTGTTTTCATGCTTCTAAAAATGTTGCCTACTGCTTGCAAATTCCCTCTCTCACAGGATTTTTTTACACCCCTCTATATGACCATGTTCCCACAGATTCCCCCTCTTTTCCACTCCTTTCAGTCTGGGATATTGTTCAGTGCCAGATCTGGGCCACAAACCCATGCTGCGTGCCCTATTTGCCCTCTTGCTCAAAGGAAATCCACATTGTGAATGTGAAGCCAGGAAATTCTGGATTGTCAGAGGAAAACAGGGATGGTGGATTCTATACCTGAATGAAGGTCGGTGGAAGTAAGAAACCTTGGTGTATATCAGATTGGTCAGCTTCCCCGTTACAAATGCCATTGAGCCTATTTATTATCTGCAGAAATATCTTGTTTCTTTTTTATCTTGTTACAAATACCTGTGGCTTCTCTCATCGTCCACAAATGCATCTGGGATCCCTTATGTTTCCCATATCCTCTGAATTCAGTAATTCACCACATAATCTATTAAAAGATCTCCTATCCAAATAACCCTCTAGGTATTATACTAACACCAGTTATATGAAATGAAATGTTTACTGTACAGTCTGAAACTGAAATAGAGGTTAAATTACTGAAGCATACCAGGCTTTAAAACCTTCCATGACTTAATCTACATGAAAGGATACCAGATACAGTTGCTTTTTTTTTTTTTTTTGTGAACAATATATTGCTTTTATATTCTTGTTAAAGTATAACAGCGGCAGGTCCTCAGCTGCTATAAAATGTCACAAGTCTGTTGTGGTCAATGAAACAATAGCAGTTTATCCCAAAGGAGGATCTGAAACAGAGGAGAATATTTAGTCTGAATTAAAAGAAAAAAAACCCCGTAATATGTTTGTCTGCAAAATCAGTGCCTGAAAGGAGGTAGTGTTCTCTATATCTCTATATTCTTTATATACTTACCATTTGACAATGTTTCCTACAGTATTCTCCTGGAGAAACTGACTGCTTGTGGCTTGGGTGGGCGTACTCTTCACTGGATAAAAAACTGGCTGGATGGCCAGGCCCAAAATGTTGTGGTGAATGGAGTTCAACCCAGTTGGTGGCCGGTCACAAGTAGTGTTCCCCAGGGCTCAGTGTTGGGGCCAGTTCTGTTTAACATCTTCCTCAATGATCTGGACGAGGGGATTGAGTGCATCCTCAGTAAGTTTTCAGACAACACCAAGTTGGGCAGGAGTGTTGATCTGCTTGAGGGTAGGAAGGCTCTACAGAGGGATCTGGGCAGGCTGGATCGATGGGCCGAGGCCAATTGCATGAGGTTCAACAAGGCCAAGTGCCGGGTCCTGCACTTCGGTCACAACAACCCCATGCAACGCTACAGGCCTGGGGAAGAGTGGCTGGAAAGCTGCCTGATGGAAAAGGACCTGGGGGTACTGTTTGACAGCTGGCTGAGTATAAGCCAGCAGTGTGCCCAGGTGGCCAAGAAGGCCAATGGCATCCTGGCCTGTATCAGAACTAGTGTGGCCAGTGGGAGTAGGGAAGTGATTGTGCCCCTGTACTCAGTGCTGGTGAGGCCACACCTTGAATACTGTGTTCAGTTTGAGGCTGTAGCCAGGTGGCTGTTGGTCTCTTCTCCCAGGTAACAGGCAATAGGACGAAGGGGAATGGTTTGAAGTTGACTCAGGGGAGGTTTAGATTGTGTAATAAGAAAAATTTCCCCACCGGAAGAGCTGTTAAGCATTGGAACAGGCTGCCCGGGGAAGTGGCTGAGTCCCCGTCGCTGGAGGTATTTAAAAGAGCTCATCCTGATCTAAAATTTACCCCAGTGAGAACTAGGTTTTTGCGTGAGCACTTTTGTTGAGTATTTCTGTGAACATTCAATGTGTACAAAAAACCTTTTAATCATTGTCTTAAAAAAAAAAAAGAGTGAATAGACATACATGCAGTTAGATTTGGATTAAAAAGACAGTTCAAGAATTAGATTTGTTACAGAAGTATGTGGAGGCCAGAGAGTGCCTTAAAGAACAAAACAAGAAGCTTGCTTTTTACACAGGGAAGGGCTGCAAGAAATACAATCTTTGCAGGGCTGCTCTGGATTAACACAGTTCGCCAGCCCAGATGTCTCTTCCTTTAGAAGAGAGGCAGTAAATAAAGTCTCTCCCTTTTCAAGGTACTTGATCCACTACTCCATCCAAGTCACTTAATCCAGGCTAAGGAAAATACTTTCCAAAACTGACCCATAGGTGAGGCAGCTCAGCAAAAAGTCAACATTTAACAGCTGTGTTCAAAAGTCTCCTGGGGACATTGTTTGCAGTGAGTGTTGGCAGCCACCAGGCTGGGAGGGGCTTCAAACATTTTGGAGGACAGGATTATAATTCAAAATGATCTTTACAAATTGGAGAAGTAGCCTGGGGGAAAAATAGAATGAAATTCAATAAAGGAAAAGAAAAACCCACATAATTTTTTGGCTGTAAAACCCATGGCTAGAAAGATGATGGAAGTTCCTTGAAAGTAGAAGGTTCCACATGTAACTGAAACAACCAGCGGCACAGGAACAAGATGGGGAGAAACAAGGTAACCCAGAGTTTTGCAGAAGAGGATCCATGGGGTGTCCTGTCACAAGCTGGAATATGAGTCAACAGCATCACACTTTTGTGCAAAAACACTTGGAGATGAAAATTCTGTATAAGCAGAAATACTGTCTGCAAGGGCATGAAGCAATCCTTCTGCTCTGCTCAGCAGTGGCAAGGCTGCAACTTATGCGTTGCCTCTGGTTTTGGGTATTGCCCTTCAAGGAGGAGGAGAACCAGTGGAAAGCAACAAAAACCAGAATGGGCCTTTGAAGACAAGACTGGATTAATTAGAATTGTTTTGAATTTGTTTTTCTCCAGAGGAAAAAACAAAAAGGGTAAACTGGGAAGGGTTGCGATGATCTTCAGTTATGCAACAGGAAACTGTTCCTCTTGTCTGCAGTTGATTGCACGACAGGAAAACTACAGTGAGTAAGGTTCAGATCTGACATTAGGAAATGTCAGGAAAGTGAAGTCTCAAAGGGTCAATCACTGGGCAAGCTTTTTTTCTTTATTTAAGAACATAAACCTGGGTCAGGAATGACAGGCAGAGTTGGTCTTGCCTGGGTGGTTCCACAATATCCCACCAAATTTGCAATTGATGTTCTGACTCTCTCTTGCTGAAAGTAACCAGGCCTGAGCAGACATGAATAATGAATAACTGGAAGAGGGAGATGTGTGTGTGTTTATAGGGATGACACCGTTAATTGGGGAAGATGTGTTATGCATTCATGTTTCGTATCTTCATCCCAAACTCAGGCCAGTAACATTCTGTATGATGTTAAGATGACACGTGCTTCTACCTCTCATTCTCTGTCAGTCCTGTGTTTATCATTCCTTCTCCCCTTCAAACTGTTTTTTGGTTGGGGGAGGAGTAGGGTAAGGGGTTCTTACTTTCTCATCCTATTGGAACAGCCTGCATTTTACAGGGATTAGGAAAAAGCTTTTGCAAGTCCACCCAGGGACACTGACGTCTCTATTACCACTGTGAGGAAAGGGAAGGTCCTTCGGAGTGTGACAGCTGCAGAGGCCACTAAGCTTGAGCAAGGCAAAATAAGGTCAACATTTTGCAGACAGCACATTTTCAAAGTATCGCCTGGGAAAACTGATGAGAAAATATCTCACTAATAAATATTTATTAAAGGTAGAAGAATTATCTCAGATATGAAAGACAGCAATTACTGAAGCATGAAAAAGGGATGTTGATCCTCTTTTAAGTACAAAGTCAAATGTAACACAAACTTTGTCATCAGTACTTTTTTAATTGATGACAACTAATCAACATATATTTTTGTGCTCTTAATGAGCTTAAGACAGAGTAAGACTTTACATTTGCTAGAAGAAAGTACTACTGTTCTTGGTGTACTCGAGTTTTTTGTTCCTTTTCTTGTGTGTGTGTGTGTGTGTGGTGTTGGGTATTATAATCAATGTAGAAAGTCCCTTCACATCAGTCAGAGATCTCCAGAGACTGAAAATTTCAGTTGCAACTAGAAATCATAGAAAATAGGGCTGAACAGTACCTCAAGAGGTCCTCTAGTCCATCCTCTTTCTCATAATGGAGGAACAGCTACAAGTAAATAATTCTCAAGAGATTTTTGTCTCTGTCTGTAAGAGTCATCAGCGGTGGAGAGTCATCTACCTCTCAAGATGAGCTATTCCTGTGTTTCGTTAACCATACAGGCAGAGCTTGAACGGGTAAGCTGAACCAGGTCTTCTCTGGCTATTTAGGAAATGATCACTGAAGGTTCCTGTCCCACCCTGCTGTCTGAGGTGTCTGCCCAGCAGCTGGAGAGTAAAAATGGAGAAAGCCCCAGTGCATTGAGCTCACCGTCCAGCCCTGTGAAAGCACCCATGAAGGTGGGTGGCTGAGATAAATTTGCTTCTGCTGTGGGTAGAGGAAGCTCTGGAAGAGAGGTCGGGGTTAAAGATGGGGGTGTCTCCAGCTGTTTACTTCTTCCTAACTCCAACACCTTCCACTTAGCAGTGTGTGTATGGCAGGATATTCTCTCGGCCAGTGGTTCCCAAAGGAGGAACAACTCACCAAAGTGAGGATCATATCCGTAACTAGTTGAGCCTTATTTTTGTTCCTCTCTGGTGCTTAAAGTCTGGTGTGGAGGGAGGGAGGGAGACTTACAACTAGGAGGAACAACTAGAACAGAAACCAGTTTGGAAACTGTCTCGCCAGGCCTTTTATCTTGGTGCTCAAGGGACAGAACAACATGGCACCTGCTGGTGAGTGTTTTTAAAGCTCTTTATGGTGACTGTGCTTGGCAGCTTCTCCTGAAGCTTCACAGATGGCTTTGCGAGTGATCTGTAGTTATGATCACCAGCCGGTGGGTGAGGTCTGGGCTGTGGTGAGCCCGCAGTGAGAGCTCGCTTTTGCTGCCTCTCTGCATCAGCCAGATTTTCCCTATTTTTTTTTTCTCCTTCCCAGCTTTCCACACACCAGGTTACCTCTCTGAACTACCATGGGTGGCCACATATTTGCAATCGCCTGCACCTCACACCGCCTGTGCTCATTATCTCGTATGAAGGGTGTGTTGGTGGCTCTCATCCTAGTAGTGATCTTATACTACCTTGAAAATGTTATTTTGCTTTGATGTGGTGCGCTAAGAGCTTTGGCTGGGTATTTAGAAATACATTTATTACTATAGCAAGATGTTTCTGGCTGCTACTGTCAGAGTAGGTGCCTCTCTATGGACAAGCATCCTGGGGTCCACCCTGGGGTTCAGCCCTGAGGGTCCTGAAGGGGTCCTGGGGATCAGTCCAAAGGCCCAGAGCTATGCAGTGAGAAACCCATGTCTCGGGGAAGTCCGTGAGAGTTTGTCCAGCAGCAGGGAAACTATGGCAGCAGAAGCCTTCCTACACATGCATAGGGCACGCTGAGCACATCTCCAGTTGATGTACGTTGCAGCCCATGCCGTAGCAGATCTGCTGCCCCTGTTACCTGGACCAGGGGGATGAAGCCCGCAGGGTAATACAAGCATCAGCTGCCCTTGTGCTTACGTGGGGTGGATACGTTCAGAGGCCAGTATTTCAGCCCCAGTGTTTCTTCCACAAACGCTGATTTATAGAGTGTTAATACTGCACAACTTCATGTCAGCTTTTAAATAGTGAACGGCATGGACCAGCAGATAGTGGACTCTTGGTGTTGACATTCTGGGTCCGCCTGTTTGTTTTCCTACAAAATGCTCCGTGTGCATGTGTGCACACACACACATATATAATTTTCTATAACATGTATGTACATATATGAACAGAAATATATATAATATCAAAGGCAGAGGATATTATAGGGTGTTATAGCATAGACTATATATAGCCAAGAGCTCACTGCAGATATTTTGCTGCCTATTTGCAATTACGTGGATCACATCCCTTCCCGCAAATCGTTATAGAACTCTCCCATGGCAACTGCAGTCTTCGCACAGGGAGATAATATTAGGAAAATATGTATATGTAGCTGTTCCAGTGAAAAAGGGCATATTCCCAGGGTAATCAGATACCTAAGTGGCCTAACTTTTAGTACCCATGAGAGAGGCTGGAAACCGTCTCACCTTGCTAAGATCTCCCTGGGCTTAGCTGGAAGCTTTTTACTTGGTGGACGTGAGTACATTGGAGTTGAGAAACCCTTGGGCTAGTAAAATTTGCAGTCTATATTTTAGCCACTGGGTGCCGCTACCAATTCAGTTGACAAACCCAGTTTCTCCAGCAAATACGAGATTGTAATTTTAACAGCATGCGTTGTTCTAACACAGCCTGTGACACCAGGTCTTGTGGGGCTGCCTGTTGTCCAAAGGTTTATACAATAACCTTCTTCCCGCAGTCACCGATGGGCTTCAGTTCAGCTGCAGTCAAGATGTTTCTTCACCAAAGAATGGCTTTTTATTAAAGTGCACAAGTGAAAGGTGAGCAGAATTAATAATAAAAGGACCTAAAAGAGAACTTTAAGAGGTATTTCATAAACATCGTATGATTACAGAGGGTTAAAAAACCTGATTCTTATGATATGCTTTGAGATGAAGCCGCTGAAAATAAGCCATGCATCTCTGCTGTTACACAAACTCATAAAAAATATTAGCGAAGCAAGGTGATGCATTAATTCTATTCCAAACTTCAAACATCTCCTCCACCATCATTACAAAAGTGCTGTTTCAGATATTTTTTGAGTCAAATGCAGATTTTTTCAAACTGCTTCCTCACATTATCCTCACTATTTTAGCGATCTTTTGTTCTGTTGGGAAGTGCCGGATGTAAATGCAATACCATCACAGTAGCCTAATGATATATTCAGACCTGAGAACGTTTATTTGCAGTCCTCAGTGGTTAGGAAAATGCATATTTTCTAACATGGGAAAAGCATACATCTCAACATATGCAACTACTTACTGAAAAAGCCATCAGCATTTTGCAGCATCTTCAGTCAGAGGGAGAAAATGCAATGCTGTCGAGTCATCTCTCCAGCAGCAGCTGGGCAGATGCCAGCTGAAAACCACTGACAGAGCTCTCGCCTGGGTCTCCTCTGCGAGGCAATGACAAAAGGCAGGGAGAGAAGGATGTGGTGGCAATCCTTCGTTGGGTGACTGGAGAAGAAGAGGGGAGTGGTGGTAGCAGTGGTGCTGGGGACAAGCAGCAGGAGTAAAAGGAGCAGGATTTGGCAGGAGGGGGGCACGAGCATATAATATTACCAATTTTCTCTAAGTGAGCCTTTCTTACAAAACAATTGGGAGCCACTGACCTACAATTCATGGTTTTGCAGGTGGTAGAGACTATGTTGTCACCTTGGAAATCATAATTTTTTCCTGGAAATCATAACTTCTTGAATGTTGTTGGCATCTAGCCAACTCAGGTATAATTTCACCGATCCTCTGCCCGAAATCAATTCATGACAGTGCAGCATGGCGAGAGCCTGATAAATAACCTCACAGAGCTGTTCCTGATGGCAGAGGGGATTTCATATTTTAGATAGAAATTTGCCTCTATTCATAGCCAGTTGCTTTCACTTGCCTGATATTAGCTCATGCAACAGTGAGTTTCAGGCATGCATTTCAATGTCAAGCCTTTGAAAAGAATTTCATGTTTTTCTCTTAGTTATATATCACCTTGTTTCACTTCCCTGTATTCTGAAAGATCTTGGATTTTAAAAAGTAAATAAAAGAAATTAAGGGCGACTTCATGCCATTTCCGTGCAAGGTATGAGACTGATGTTCCCACAGGAAAATAGTCTGCTCAATTCCCTAAATGTGAGCTCAATAAAAATCCCCAGATTCTCATTAAATGGCTGGAATGTGTCAGACTGTAGAAATCAAAACACTCTGCTGAAATCGTTCAGAGAAAGCTCTGGCAGTCTCCTGCCTGATGTGCACGTGAATGCACGCATGTATGTACTCCTGCCCGACTCCATGCCAGCTCAGCTGCTGGATGGCCTCTGGTACTGGATCCAAGCAGTCCATGGCTGTTACCTCCTTTCCTTCCAAAATGCCCAAATCCTCTTCTAATCAACTTCACGTTGCTCTGGCAAGTCCAATCACCATCTCAAAATATTTTTTTCCCCTAGAGAGGTGCTGCAATGGGGTTTTATTTGCAAGAGCTGTTTACTCACATGTTAGCTAACGCCACGTGAAGTCATTATTGCTGCCCATGAACTTGTGTCCTGAGAGACCAGGTGGGCCCCAAGACCTCATATGTTGGGGCAAGCAGCTCCTTTTGAAGCTGTTATGACCACTCTGGGGCTCTGCCATCCTCTTGCATCTCCCTCGTGAGGACTTTGGTGCAAGGGACCATTTCACTGGCAGCTAGGGTAGGAGCTGGAAGAGCACTGGCAGTTACTGGAAAATAACAACAGGCATTTGACCTTATTTGCAAACGTAATTTGTGTTTTCCCAGACTGATACCCATGTCACCTTTTCCTTAATAAAGACATCTGTTTGCACCGTTTCTCACATGCCTGCTTTGCGGCAGGCGTATGGCCAAGCCGGGCCAGTGCCTTCAGCTTTCACAGGTCTTTGAGATGTGGGCTGAAGTTGCTAAGCCACTTGGCAGATGATTGACAATTGCATTCACGAGGGTGGGAAAGAACAATATTTATTTAAAGAATTAAGCTAATGAAGAATATGGCAGAAGGATGGGGGAGGAGGGAGTAATACAACCCAACTGCCACAGGACCTGACAGCAGATAGCTGTAGATAAACCATAGATACTTGTATTAAACCAAGTACAACCATGCTAAACAAAGACAAATGTTTTTGTCTTTCAGAGTTTTTCTAGTTAGAGCACTGGTCAAACTCATCTGTGCTTTTTTGAAAAGATCTGACGGGAGCAAAAGTGCAAATGCATGGAAGGAGGCCTGACTCAGTCAGTCACTTTTTATTGATGCCCCACACAGGCAAGCTGGCAGGAGCAGGAATCTAAGATTTCCTGGGAAAAAAAAAAAAAAAAAAAGAGGGGG
>NW_009260667.1:3411022-3446871 GCF_000687185.1 Egretta garzetta
GCAGTGTGGTCTTCTGTAGCAAAGACCAGAGAATAAAACAGCAAGAGATCTACTAAACTCCTCAGCAGGGGGAAGAGCCTGCCCACCTTCACGTGCACAGCTGAACAAATACTCTGCCTTTGCTGCGATCCAAAGATACAGTGCCTGAGCCTCCTTCCCGCTATTAGCTTTCTAAGCACGGCACAGCAACAGCAGGCTTCAGCTGAAGCTTGCACAACTCTTGCAAAAAATCAGCGTTATTGCTTCTTGGCTAAAGCTGCCTTGGATATTCCTGAAATGCATTGCAGAAATAATCACAGTCTGACTGCCTTCTGGAGATCTTGTTCTGACTGGAAACCAACAAAAGCTCGAGCCTGCAGGGTAATCCGAATGCTTCAAACAGTCTCCCACACTCCGCGTGGACTGTCCCAAAATTGGGGCCTGAACGTAACTGCCATTACAATTAGTGCCTTCAGGGGAACAAAGAAGGGGCTCTTTTTACTACAGTGAGACTGGTAAGATGATCTTTTTCCCAGCCCTAAGTTCCCACTGGTCCAATAATAACCAATAACTGGGATTTCCATCACTTGCATCCTCTGGGAGACACTTATATATCACTGATTCATATTGCAAGTTTCCTTGTTAAGTGACTGCCGTAAGCCTGGCAAATCAAAGCGTGCTGACAGCTTACTGAAGGAAGGGATACTGAGCAGAGCCGGACAGGAATTTTTCAACAAAACAACATGTCAACACCAAAACACTTAAAGGAAACAATAGGAGTGCCAGTGAAAGTTTAATGAGGAAGGTATTTCGGAGAGAGATGCACCCACTTCCTACTGATGGGTACCCCATCGTGAAGGATGTTATCTGGCGAGCAGGAACCTACCGCTCGCTGAATTTGTGCCTGGGTGCCTCCCTCCGCCCCGACCCACCGGTGCTGCCGCCTGCAACGTAAACTGTGGGCATGCTCCCTTCAAAGCCAGTATGCCAGATGGCATCCTCCCTTCCCAAATTAGAGATGAAGCGCGTTGGCAGAAACTCCTGAGGAAGCAGGCAATGTCTGCACCACGCTCCCCGCTCCCTTCCCAGCAGATCTCCCCCCTGCCTCACCACTGCCTGAGTCGGCAGCTGCCAGCTCCCACCGGCATCAGAACCCAGAGCTCCGTAGTTTCCTGAAATTACAGCTCCATGTAGCTGAGCCCTCTGTTCCCACCATTTTATTTCCAGTGCTTCAAACCCCTGTTTGATTATGTGCTACAAAGACAGTCGTAATTTTGCAGGTTTATTTTAATGTGATGTAATTGAATCCTTAAAAGTAAACTGTTTTGATAGTACCTAGAAGCAAAAAAATCCACCTCTTAAAATATTCTTTTAATAAACAACTTTCTAAGTTTTCAATTCTTTGCAGGAAGTTTCCACGATGACATATTTGGGACCAAAAGGTTACATTTGACAAAAAATAGGAGATAAAGTAGATGCAGCGTTTTGGTCCTGCGGCAGCGATTTTACAATCACACTTCTAGCCCAGAACTGCTCACCTGATTTCCACAGGCACCGTTTGAGAGGAACAGCCGGCCTATTCCCTCCTGGAAAGCCCGACTTTCACGTATTAACTAAAGCACTCGCAACAGGTGTAAACAACTTTCCATTAGAGGTAAAGTTCCCGATACATTAGACAACATCACACTTTAACCTTCCAAGATCTAATTTAATTCCTAGGATCAATAGCTCATGTTACTAATACATTTTGCCAAAACCCTGGGATCATGTCCTACATATTATAGTAATTCTTTCCAGAAGAATTTCAATTTGTAAATAATGAAGAGCTCGTACAAGTCCTTCTGTTAGCAGTGCTGCCGGGCCTTTTGCCAGTTTGTAAGCTGAAGAATTTTGGTGTTTAGTGCTCCCATCTGTTCGGAAAGCCTGAGGGTGAGTAGTTATCAAAAGCAATATGTGGGCTTTTTTATTCCATGTCTGAGATTTTATGACACACTTTGTCACAAAACAGGCCACTAGGGAGAAGAGATTTCCCTCCTCCAGAGTCTCTCGGCCCAGGGAACCTCTGAAGTCCCACATACTTGATTTTTTCCCAGTCTTGATCTAAACAGGCCAAAATTCATACAAATATCTAATAATTGCCATCCTGATGCCTCAGATAGAAATACGACCAAGTGTTTCACAGTTACGAAAGAATTAAAATCTCAGGCATGTATAGACTCAGAGCAGAGGAATTTGATAAACACAGCTCTGTTTGAACGAGGGCTTTGAAGGCAGCCCCGCTGTCAAGGTATAAGGAAGCTTTTGTTCCCCAAATAAACGCTTCAAATGTGCCCTTCTTCTGCATCAAGATTTGGGAGGTGAGGGCTCCTCTCCCTGTGGGGATGGCGGGGCACACACAGCCTGCACAGGGCTGCAGGCAACCTGCCTGCTCCATGGGGGCTGGTGCGAGCCCATCCGAGCCAGCCAGTGAAATGGCATTCTCGTGGGCTTTCAGATGGGACGCCTCAACCCTCCTGGCTTGAATGCTCTCCAACATAAAGGATAATTTTCCACAAGTGACCATTTCATTTGAAGTCACTCAGGACACCTAAGGGCAGGTAGTTTGGCAGCTACCATCCCTCTACATGCTGTGTCAACGGGCTCTTTGCTGTCTGTCCCACTGTAGGGACACCCTCCTCGCCTGCCAAAGGTGCTCTCTGCCTCTTCCCGTGGGGCAAGCGGGCCATGCTGGGGGACCATTCGCGTTGCATCTCCTGCAAGCTCTGTCTGTACAGCTTGCAGAAAAATAAAGGTTGTCATTGACTTCTCCTTCTGGCAGCACAGGAGATGGTGCAGATGTTGGCGGGGTGGCTCCAGGGCTGGTGACATCCACTGCAGAAAGCAGAGGTGGGAAATGTCAGTCTTCATAGAAACCTCTCTTCTTGACTCATCAAAACAAGTTACTGCACCCGGTGATCCTGAACTCCAGTGTGATGCCAGGGTATAGATGGGGTAATTCCTCCCTCTGCTTTTTATTTCTTCAGGAAGGTTTAACTGTACAAATTAAGAAACAGAACTCCTGAATTGGACAAAATAAGATAAAAACTCCGAGGGGCCTTAGATGACAAGTAGATTTTTAACTGTTGTTAAAAGCCTATGGTTTGTGGACACCAGCTTCTTTGGAGTTTGTTCTTGGCCTGCGCTAACTCAGAAGACTCACTGTCAAGATAATCACGAGCAGGATCCTAAATGTTTACTGAAGCTTCTGATCTGTGTGTTGTAAATGTTAAGTGTTGTAAGTGTTGTAAATGTTGTAAATGCTGATAGTTTTTGTTAGGTTCATCCACTAAAAAACTGGTGGTTTCATGTAGCTACGCTTTAGCACAGCAGAAACCAGACAAAATCCAAATGAACTCTATTACTAAAATTAAAACCAGTACTAAGAACTCAGAATTCAAACAAGCTCCGCATTTGGAGAGGCTGGCACGGCAGGCACAAGGTAAAAAAGAAGTGTCAAAACATGAGCCTGAGACGGAGATCCAAGGAACCGTTTTTTAACACCCTTTTGTCTCCAAATCAGCCAGTTTCCATATTCATCAGCTATAGTCTGTACGTATGACTCCGCAGTAACTGAGAGTCTCACATTCAACTAGTTTCACACAACTTCATCTGCATTTACTTCATAATATCATTACAATTATGAAGCAACCTCCACTCAACCCTGGCACACGCCTATCAAACATTCGAAAATCGGGCCAGCCAGTCCCATTAAAAAAATCCTCATTGGTTAAAAGTGTCAGAGCTGCTTTTCTTTTCCTTAGTCACAATGCATTCCAGTCCTAACGAACCAGCACAGCAAGAGGTTTATTACCCTGCTGCTTGGTTAAGAAACAACAGGAGTCTTCCTTGTGGATGTAGATCATCTAAAAACTGTTCTGCTTTATATTTGTTATCAGATCTTCTAACACACCACAGCTAATTAGGCCTTTGCCTTCCAGACCCCAGTTCTGCTGTCCTTCAGTTCCAGTTTTAGTTGTTTTATGCACGTGCAACTGAACAAGCCTGTTTTTGTTAAATTTCCCAGCTTAAGAGGGACTGTTTGGACAGCAATGAGACGAGTCGAAAACCAGTACCTGGGCGAGATTTAGGCACTTATTCTTCTTTTTCATCTAAATGAGAGGCCCACATTTTAAATATCCTTGAAAGCCAAGGCCTTCAGGGCAGGAAATTGTACATTTAGAGTTTTATCCTCAAGCTGGTAGAAATCATCGTAACTCCAGCCATGCGTGCGGCTGGGATAATGAGTAACACCGCAGCCGGCGGTCGGTGGCCAAGCCATCCCCAGGCGCGAGAGGCGGCGGCTGCTGCTCCCCATTCAAAGGGCAGCACTCGGCGCGGCTGGGGAGCCCGACCTCTGCCCGTTCTGGCACCATGGCAAGTTCAAGATGCTTGGCAGTCCGTGGGGAGAGGTGGGGTACAGGCAAGGTCGCAGTGCTCTGCGGGGTCCAGCAACCCCCCGAGACCACCGGCTGGCTGAGGACGGCAGGGGGAGCTCCCATGTGACGTCTTCTGGGAAGCAATGCTCTTGGCATCTGCTGCGGGTGCGAAGGGCATGGTCCAACAGATAAGGCATGGGCTTTGGCTCCTTGCCACCGCTGGGAAAGGTGGTAGGAAAGCACGCTTCAGCTTGCTGCATAGCTGATTTAGCCGACTCGACCGTGGTGCTGCCAGGGGGCTGCCCGGGAGAGCAAACACACGCAGCGCTGGCATGGCGAGGTGTCAATAGACATTTTATTTGCTTGCTTGTTTTTTTTTGTTTTCAAAGGGAACCTCCTTTCCCCCTTTCTCCACAGGATTTCAGCATGGGCAGAAAGCACGTCTATAGAGCAGTGTGATGTGCCATGAAAGGCTTTACAGAAACGCATGTCCCTGCGATTGCAGTGATTAGGAATGGGAGCACGACATGTCCCATGGGAAAGAGGAAGGCTCTGGAGGTGCTGCTTAACAAAGTGAAAGGGTGTCTTTCAGCAGCCAGGGAAGTGTGTCAGTATTGACTGCAAGCATTAGGTTTATATCTACAGTTCTATAGTTTAGAAAGTTTGACTTCCTAGAAATTAATTGAACGTTTCTTTTCCAAGTACGAGTACAGTACACCCTCATCAAGGATCCAACGGATGAATTCATGCTTTTGTATGCTTTGCAGCATGGTGCTTGCCATCTGTGACACTTGGATACAATCTCTGCAAGACTTGTTGGCATTTGAAAAACTAAAGTTTTTTGGTGTGTTTTTTTTTCCCATCTGAAGATGAGCTACAGAAACTCCAATTTTCTTTACTTGAATACTAAATTAAATGCACATGATTTGTTTGTCTTCAGTGCCTAATATGTCAGCTTTAAACTTCACAGTTAGCAGCTGCAAGGAGGCACAAAGTTGGAGTTCGTATTTCCCAGCCACTGCCCAGACAGCTGCAGACTCAAGTTCTGGGATATCTCTTTTCAAGAGTTTCTTTGAAATTGTGAGAAGTGGCCTGATCACTTCATCTTAAGTGGATGCTAAGCCATGATGGCGAATACAATGGGCACAGGGAGCTTCCACCAGCAGAGTTCGTGGTGGTCAGTGCATCGAAAGATGTGAATCCAGTGACTGTTTTATTTGCTAATGTGAGTGTGGGCTACAAAAGTCATACTTAAATCAAGGTTTTATCTGCAAGGTGGCCGGAAAGCTCTAGATTAAAACCCAACCACAACAAATCTTTCTGAGCTCACCAGAGGTTCCTATGCAAGATGCTACAATGCAAAATTTGCTTTTAAAGACTGTAAAGGAGAACACATAGAAACAAATTAATGACAACTATTTAGAATAGATCTTTAAAGCAGCTATTAAAGGATCACTGCCAGTTAGAAAATGCCTGGAGATTTATTAGAAAACTAGAGTAATGACTTAAAACCACTTTCAGATTTTCTCCTTCTACGCCTTATCAGGCTTTGGGCTGGAAGCATGATAATTCCCATTGTTTTAAGAAGCAGTTCCCTGAGCAGAAGAACTGATGAGCTCTGATTACTTGTGCCTCAGTGAGTAATGACATTCTGCGCCTCATAGAGTGCAAGCCCTGGCAGAAGCATTTCCTATGACCACTGTATTTAAACTTCCCTTCTTCTGGGCGGCTTCCATTAACGTCTAGTAAAAGTGTTCAGAGCTTACACTAAGAGCACTATTTTAGGTCTTTTACCTCCACCCAGTCACAAAAGATCGCAAAACCTGTAGGAATTTAATATATTTAAGAATTCTACATCTCTCTCTGATATGGCTACAACTGGCCAAAAGTCATTGAGGAGAACAAGGAGAAAGACAGATCCCCAGGCTCTGTATTCATGTTAAGAGCCAAATATCTGTAGGAAATTCAACTAAAAATAGGTTCTCTGTAAACTCTTGCTGTGTGACTGTCCAACCCAAGCCACAGGATATCCTCATTAAAGGACTACACTAGGAAACGGGAAAACTGACTTAAAAGTCATGTCAAAGGTCTGAAACGCACTATATAACACTTGATTTTCCCCCCCACTGTAGTCATCCTGAATGTTGCTTGTCACTGCTGTAAGCCTGGAAGAATAACCTTGGAATCACCCTGTCATGTCCCTCTCTGTTGTTTTGCTAAAGTTCCCTTTCTCTTCCTTTTCTTCAGGGCTCACACATGCATCTATAAAATCTACTGTCTGTATGAACGTCATGTAGGTGCACACACAAGAACATGAGCATTTGCTGAAATGTAAAATCCATGCTAGTAAATTCTTGGTGTTAGGTTACTATTTCCAGCATTGCTAACGATTCACACTACATATATCTATATATCTATATATATAAAAAATACATACATATGTACCTATTTGGTAACTGTTCCATTAAGGTGCCAGAAACAAGGCAGCCAGGGTTCAATTCAGGCAACATAGTAGGCTGTATGTAGGCAGTGGGAAGCAACCTAGAATATGAATCCTGGCTCAGCTTTGATGTAATCTTCACTGAAGTTGAGGGAGTTGCTCTGGATTTACGCTGCTGTTTATGAGAGCAGAGCCTGGCGCAGAGCCCTGTGGAGCAGCCTTTATAATACATATAAAATATCATCTAATTGTACTTGCTTCTACAAGATTAACCCAGCTGGTGAGATTTCTGCATGTAAATAGCTACGAAATACATTGTGTAATTCCTGTGATTGATGTTTTTGAACACGTTTTGGGCAGTGCTGTGGTGGCTGTCTGCACCAGATTCATTACCCACCAGAGGGCTGACAGTATCAGCACAAATGCTGGTTTGCAATGTCTCCTGCGCAGGCAAATCAATCCAAAACAAACCACTTCAAAGCAAGGATGTGTGGAAGGCAAAAGTTTCTGACTCACTCTCCCCTGAAGGAGAAGGCGTAATGCTGGCATGTGTGTGGCTCTTCTCCCACATGCCCTCCTCTCCCCACCTTTCCTTATTGATACATTAACAAGCTTCCTGACACAGAGATAGGAATTTACGTAACCACGCAAGTTCAACAGCTCTTGCTACTCATGCATCAAGTGACTGAGAAGTCTCTTTGTAATGCCACAGCTGCTTGCTGTGAATGAGATTAAAGATGAGGTTGACACTTGTGAAGATTTACGGCCAAGACAAAGATGGGTGGTTTTAATGGGAGGGTTTACTGCGATCTTAATCTGTGCTGATTTGTTCCCAGTTAACTTTGCGTGGAGTCCCCATCTCATGTGAACTCAGAAATCACAGGTGAAAAAAAAAGAAGTCACGTAAGACCATGCCCTTCTCCCTTGGGTTAATCCCCAGTTCTTGAAAGCCACAAGCTTGGCCTCTTTTACCTAGAAAACAATAGAAAGCATGATGTAGATGTGAACAAACAAGAGCGTGCGAGCCTGTCATGAAAGCTGGGTTTATAACACAAGCCCAGCAACAGGTGAGCTCCATAACAAGCTTAGTTAGAACTGAGAAGTCTAATTAAGCAGCAGCCGAACAAAGAACAAATAACTCAGCGTAATGCTCATAGTGTTCTACTGAGAAAGAGTGAAGCATCCACCCAGCTCCTACCAAAATTAAAGACATATTTATAAACAGAATTGCTTCTAACAAGAAGACAAATCTCATCCTTGTGTAACTGTCCTGAGGTCAATGGAGAACCCCAAGGGATTAATTAAAATCAGAATGTTCATAAAAGTCTTCTATGATGTGCCAGCTGGTCTTAAACAGGGAAGCACGTTAACGGTTTCTCAACAAACATGTTGCAAGATTAGCTTCTTTTAGTCAGCAATTCTGGGGTTTGGAAACGGTCTTTTTTTTTTTTACAGAAACAATATTCTCCAGTAGTGTTGGAAAAAAATAATTAAAAACTAATACTCTTTGGATAGATTCTAAATCTTTATCTTGTTCTGGCATTGTTCTGGAAGTTCTGAAATATATTTTTTTCTTTTTATTATAATTTGCAGAAAAATTCTTGATCTGTAGAAAATGATAAGGGTGTTTTAAGTCGTTGATTAAAAAAGTTCACTGTTTTGGTTAGCTGTGTCTAGACAACAAAGTCAGAATAAAAATGTGGACTTAGTCACAATTTACTTAATGCTTTGAGCCAGATTTCCAATGTAAGACTTCATGTTTATACATTTTAAATTATTTTGAAAAATGTTTTGCAGTTTCAAAGGAAATTACAGTGTTTCTTTAAACAATTCTCTCCAGCAAAATGTTTTACAGTTTCTTTTAATTTAACACAGAACAGTATGCATAAAGTCTACAGTAATCCATTAAAATAATTTGAGTAAAGAAATTTAGTCATTTGAATGAATAATCTCACGGCTTCTCTTATTGGTTTTAGAAGCTTTAAGAAATAGCTCATTATAAATTTGTTGTATATCAATAGTCCTGCTCCATATGTGATTTTCCTTCCAATTTTCTTTACTTTTTAAAGAAATTAACTTTGCTTATGAGACCCTTCCAGTTCCCTGAGCTTCCAACAAAAAATTGTTTATGAAAAAAAAAATTAAAAATCTATTTCCATTTCAATATGTTATAGTAGCTTGCTATTTGTTTTAAATCTGAGCAAATGGTATTACATTAATATTTTCTCATAACCTCTCATTCCTAAATCTCAGATTTTTTTCTAACTCAAAGTAGAATATGAACGTAAAATACAGTGAAGCTGTATGTGCAGGAACAGAAGGGTAGAATAGGAGTATCAGTATAGGGAAACAAAAGCTGCAATTGTAGACCTGAGATTTTACTCCTCCCAAACCTGAAAATTTCAGCTTATTTTTCTCTCTCTCTACTCTCCATCTTTTTGGAAGGCACAAAGACATCTTTAGAAAATACAATTATGGGAAGATGTGCGCTTGTTACATGAGGCACCACTGTGATATATGGCAGAGAGATATAAGAAGGATTGTAGAAGACAGGACACCCTGCTGTACATTTGTAGACCTATTTTGTGGCACAACAAAAGATCTCTATAGAAACATTATATCCCGCAGCACAGTTCCTGGAAGTTTAAGAGCTGGCTGCAAACCCTTATAGCTGGTTTATTACGTAAAATCATAATGACTTACTACTGAGTATTAATTTTAAACTGTAAGAAGCTCTGTTTTAGGAATGTCTTGACTGGACTTCCAGGGGCTTATTTGTACAGACAGAAAGCAAGCTTCTGAACTTTGGCCAAATCCAGAACCATCTTAGACTATATAAGGGCTTCAGGCCTTGCTCCTCAAAGCTGAGGATTTTACATACGAAACCTTTTCAATATGTTGGTGGTTACGTTCCTGCTGGCTTGATGGAACCAGCAGTCTGTTTTTCTCCAGGCAGAGCCCGTCTCATTTTTGGAGTAGCAGAATATGACAGGCAGGAGTCAAAAAAACCTTGATCCAATTGCCAGGGATGTTTGGTGGGAATCTTTTATGCCACCAGTTTTGGTTGGATTTTATCAGAACCAAAAGGATTTTCAAGACCATTCAGCCTTTGCCTAACTTGTTTTTTTCCAGTACCTGTACCACCAACCTCAGAGGGAGCAGACCTGAAGACCGATCCCTTGATGGTGCCTCCATGGTGTTCCAGCATGGATATGTATTGCCCGGTGTCTCGTGCAGACACCTGCTTAATGGGCACCAGCGTTGCTTTCCCCTTGTCAGCAGCTGGCAATGCAAGGACAGCAGCCACTGTGCTGCTGCGCCACCAACACAGCTGTCCGTAGCTGCAATGAAAAATGTGTAAAGGGCTTACTCGAACGGGTGCCCAGAAGGAGACACAAAAGCAACATTAGGCAACACTCCTCACCTCCTGAAGCATGTCTTGGAGTATCTCAGCCTTTAACCTCCCCCCACCCTCTTGCTTCTTGCCTTTCTCATGTACCTACCCAGGTCAGATCCTCTGAAATGCCATGGGAATAGATACCTCTTTCATCTCCATGTAGGCTGTTTTCAATGCTTCTGCAATCCCACAGCACATGAGGAAAGACTGTGAGCAGGAGAAGAGGAATACAAAATGAAGCCAAACCTCACTCATCATGTTACAGCACGTCTCCATATCTTGGAGCCAGATATGGTGCAGG
Organism: Egretta garzetta; assembly: GCF_000687185.1. Lineage (NCBI taxonomy): Eukaryota > Metazoa > Chordata > Aves > Pelecaniformes > Ardeidae > Egretta > Egretta garzetta. The sequence continues at coordinate 3,421,555 of NW_009260667.1, forward strand.
AAAGAACAAGTCAAGATATGAATGGCCCTCTCCTCCTCATAAACCTCTAAACAGCAAATGTGACCGTGGAGATAGACATGGAAGGATTTATTCAAGCCCATGAACCCAAAACAATGGTTGGAAGTTACGTATCTAGTGCAATAGCTGCTTATCAATAGGGCACCACCACCACCTTGACAACTCCAGTGAACCTGAAGGATGAGTTTACACTTCTGTTTCCCTCGGCATCCTTTCAAACTTCATTTTCCATTCATCTAACTCTGGTTTCTCCTTCCTAATATTCTGCCAATGTTTACCTTGTGCTCATTTAAGGAATACACACTAAACAAAACCCAACAGCTTCCCCTCCCCTCTCCCCAGTCACTCAGTGAATTATATGGTAATTGTTTATTGGAAATGACCTCATAGTTTCCTAGTTTTGTGGGGTGATCTGAAGAATAATTCTATTGCAACCACAACACATAAATGCCTTGGAAATATTCAGCTGGAACCTATAACCACAGATGATTCCTGTGCTGTTGGCAGCTAAAATGTAGCCCACATTTATAAGTGACAAATTATAGGATAATAATAACCTTTGTGGAGTTAGATATCCCAGAACACATGATGCCAAGAGACGATAAAAATGACTATGTAAGGATGGTATGGAGAAGTACTATTTATATGAAGTGGCTGTATATTCAAAAGAAAACCAAATTAAAACAAGATACTTCCGTGCTAACATTTTACCATCAGTAAATACTCACGTGATAAGTGTATCATAAATATTTCAAGAGTGCAGTTATCTTTTTTTGCCACCTCTGGATTCTTTTTTTGCCATCTTTTTCTTCTTTTTGTGGTACATGGCCATGAAGCTTATTCCCTTTTGAACAGGCCCTGAGTGAATGAGTTTTGCTGTGGAAATTTTCTTCTAATAGCTTAGATTTCTGACTATTTTATAATGACACACTGAAAAGGTGTCACCATTTTGAAGAAAGTAGTTTGGATAGTGGCTACACTTCTCCCAATTTCTTTTATGTCTGGTACTGTTCATCAGCCCTGAACCTGCATCCCTGAATCCTGGTTTACTGTCTTGTGATAAACACCGCTCTATTCCGTAAGACATTATCACATGAACAAGCCTTCAGTAAGTAAGAAAGAAAACCTTTTTTTTTTTTTCCCATTAAATGAAAAATACACTATTTCAGATCCCAGTTTTGAAAAATATGGACAAACTTGTTGTTTGATTGACAGTTGCTTTTGACTCAAATGCAATCTGATTAGAAATTGCATCAGAATTGTCCCTTGGGAAGATATATTTGTATAAACTTGGTGTCAAGGTTCTTCTAAAGAAGAGGTTTTCTGCAAATGGACAACCTTTCTCTGAAAAATATCTTTAAATCCCAAGCCCCTTTCAAGAAGACAGCTCCTTCCCCTTGTTTGCTCACTCTACTCATGCAGCCCACATTGGAAATATCGTTTTATCTATAATTTTAATACTTTTAAGTGAGTGAGTAGCGAAGTGGAGGCTATAATTTTGAGCAAATGAATACTTTGGTTATCCAAGGGCACCTAAACCATGAACCTTGCATAGCTATTCCTGAGGGACTCACTACATGAGCTTGCAGCATGCTTCTACCTTGCGTATCCATCACAAGTTATCCCAGCAAAAACATTGAATTCAGAGTGGGATGTAGTAGCTTGGGATAACCCAGACCACATGTTCAACAGTAGGAAAAAAAGACAGTAACATAGGTATTCTGTCCTACAGAAGGGCTTTTCATTAATAGCTTTTTTCCTAAAATTAAAATACAGCAAAAAAGAAGGAATGCTATGCACAGAAAGCAAGCTTGTATTTCGTAGTTACTTTGCATGGGTCTCTAAATAGTGCTTTTAAGCTATTTCACTTTCAAATCCAGGAAAGCTCTTAACACGGGCTTATATTAAGCACATAAGCAAAGTGCTTTAAGGCCAGTGGAGCCGTTCTTACAGTGAAAGGAGAAGTAGCTGGTTAGGTGCTTTGTTTGACTCTCAGCACTTAATCTTAATTTTTCTGTACCTGAAATTAGTGCACATAATATTTAAAATACAAGCATTTTTAACAGAAACAGCACAAGTAGGAAGTAGAAGTATTAACAAAAACTCTGTATGGTTATTACAAGCCATGAATGTTGAAATCACTGTGAATAACAACACGGGATGTTTTGATGGTCAGTTAAAGGTGAACCTAATGCTTCTACAGTTTGTGTAAAACATAATTGCAGTAGCCCAGAAAGCAGGAGTGCTGCAACTTTCATTAAATATAGCTGTTATACCTCACAGCATCAACCTCTTAAATCTCTGTAATGAGCAGCAGTCATTTCAATAAAGTCAGAAATAACTATGACTTTGTAAAGTATTGCTATTTCATGCATATACCCATTTTCAGCAGTTAAAGACACCATCAACAGTCCCTTTTTCTGCTTACTGCCTCTGATTTACTGGCTGACTTTGTTATTTCCTTTGTGCGCTTGATAGGACATAATTATTTAAAATGGAAAAGGGAGAACTTCTAATAGAAATCTTGCTGCAGACAGTTTCTGCTTTATATTTATTTAGTTCATCAGTCTCTAACATCAAGGAAGATGTACTGGCTTGCAGAAGGAATAAAAATGGCAGAGCTGTGATGAAAATAAGTAATAAATAGTGAAAGATATATTACCAAATCATTCATTATTTCAGCCATGTAGTTTCTGTAGTATAAAATCAAAACAGAAATTAAGCCATCACTTGCAAAATGCATCAAAGGCCCTTGTGACTGTAGGGACCCAACCCAAGATTTATACTCCTTTTATAGGAAACAGTCTCTTTGAGAAACAATGATTCAACGATCCAGCTCCAGAAAGGAGCGCTTTCTTTCGTTTTCAGGTTATTTAACCCCGTTTTCAAGCTGTCTCCATCAATTGCAAAATGAAAATAGTTTTGAAATGAGGAGTCCATATGTTTTCTATTGAAAATGTTTGAATTAAGCTACCTCCAACTACCAAAATTAGAATTTTATTTGCCGTTCGTGTCACATGTGTAGAAGACGCCATGCTGTACAAAGCCCAATTTGCAAATTGACTCAACCTCATTTACATATCACATAGGCCCATTTTGCAATTCAAGTGCATATTATTTGACAACACTTAATTAGAAAGGGTATGCATCTGAACATGAGTTACTGCATCTTGATTCTTCTCTTGATGAGGTGGTACAGTAGCAACATCAAAAACGGGGCGAAGAGGATGAAAGAGAAATTGTCCCGGTTTTTGTTTGGAAGATGGGCACCAGAGAGCAGCAGTTCCCAGGAGTTGGAGAGCTGTCACTCCGCAGAGCAGCTCCCGACGTAGTCAGCATTTGTTGTGGGAAACAAAGCTGCTACTTGGGTTCTTCAAACGAGCTCTTTTAGTTTAAAAATAAGATTTTTGTGTTATTAAGAATGACTGTGACCATTTTACAGACTAAAATTTTTAATATGTGCCAGAGCCAGCCCATCACACCTTTCCCCCGTTCCTAGTTTAGCGATATCTGAGTCTCTGAAGCTTCAGTGTTTGAAAGGGAAAGTGCTAATCCATATGTTAGATATGGCGCAGGGGAGTCCCAAAGTGCCTGGTGAATGACCCCGATGCTTATCCTTTAATGCCATTAGAGCTTCATCAGTAACAGCTTGGGCTTGCATTATTAATTTTCTTCCTTCCAACTATGGTACGCTCTCATTTTCTACCCAAACCTGCTAACTGTGTGTCTCCCGGGGTTGAGGGATTACTACCTTTAAAATGTCAGGCTTCAGTCTGGGTCAATTATCACTTATTTTGAGTCTTTCGGAAGTACAAGAGAACCTTGTTCTTTTCCTCTGAGCTTTTCTGTGTACCTGAGCATCAGCACAACGTTCAGGCCATCTCCCTCTTGCCTCTGCACCACTGAATAACTAATTGCTAAAGTGAACAAAAGCACACAGAGAATTTAAAGATGACACGCTGGGTCAGAATAAGGGTCCATCTATCCCATCTGGCCACAGCAGATGCAGGGCGAGCCCCAGAGAAACAGGCTGAGTATAATCCCTATACTGTTATATTTTCGAGTTTCTGGAAATCAGAGGTTAGGGACTTGCTGAGCAAAGTGGCTGCTTGACAGCCACAGATCTCATCCATGTGGCTGCCAGATTTTGTTTTGAACCTGTTCAGATGCTAAACCTCCATGGCATCCTATGGCAATTCCATAATTTTATGCTATGTGGAAAAGTATTTCTTTTTGGTTGTTTTAGACATGCTGTTTAGGCTTTCTGCTGGATAATCCCAGTTCCTGTGTTGGGAAAAACCGAATTGGTTCCTCCTCCTCTTCTCCGTATCGTTTGGGCTTTTAATACATCTTGGGTGTGTCCTGTTCCCAGTGTTAGCAGTCTTCATATTTTAAGATCCTTTTTGCATAGAAGTCTCTTCTCATTTTTGTTACCTTTCTTTCTTAAGTTTTCTAATTCTTCTGCATCCTTTATGAGATGGAGGCTGAGACAGAAGCCGACCTGGTGACAGCTGTGACAGCATCATTACCATAATGCTGTTCTCTCTTAGTCCACCCCTAACAATGGGAGGTTGTCAAGCAGATGTCTTTGGAGTCCCATCCCAATTCCCCCTCATCTCCAAAACAAAACCAGCTAAATTTGGATGTGATCATTGCCTAGGTGCGCTTGGGACTGTGTTCCCACAGTGTGTTACTTCGTATTTATCAAGGATTAATTTTATCTTCCATTTTATCACCTACACAGCATGATGCAAACTTTTTAAATTCTGCAGTCTACTTTGGTTTCGATTGTCCTGAGTACTTCCAAAACACCAGCAAACTTTCTTCTCTCACTGTTCTTCAGCTTTTCTCGGTGATTTGTGGCCATTCCCAGCCAGATCCCCCTGGGATTCCCCGAGTAAATGCTCCAGGAAGAACAGCGACCATTTATTCCTGCCTGCTGTTCCGTCTCCTTTGAGCAGTTATTAATGCACAGCAATCTTCCCCTGACGTTAGGTTTCTGTAAGATTGTTTGGGAAGGGATATTATAGAAAGGTTTAGGAATCCAAAGGTAATTTTTTTGCTCAAGTTGCCCTTGTCTACAAGCGCAATGATCCTTTCAAAGAACTGTACAGGATTTGTGAGGCATGATTTCTTTATTTATGAACCCTGTTCACTATCTCCAGTAAGTTGTATATATTCACGTCTACTAATTCTGCGCATTATTATAACTTCCATCAGGAAGTCAAATTTACAATTCTCTGGTTTCCTGGCTCCCCTCCGGAGATTATTTTAAAAATTGAGGCCACATTTGCCACCTTCCATTACTCTGGAACCCGGGCCAATGTAAGCGATAGGTTACACACTGCTGTGAAAAGTTCAGCAATTTTATATTTGAATTCCCTTAGATCCCTCGAGTGATTGTTACCTGCTCCTGGCAATGTGTTGCTACCCACTTTATTGATTTTCTCCAAAATGTCTCTACTGACAGTTCAATTTGACACAACCCCTCAACCTCACCCCTGTAAATAAAGACTTTGTTGTGCAAGCTTCCTTGAGCCTCTCTGTGCTGAATCCTGACACAAAGAATTCTTTTTCTTTTTCCTTTTCTTTTTCTTTTTCCTTTTCTTTTTCTTTTTCTTTTTCTTTTTCTTTTTCTTTTTCTTTTTCTTTTTCTTTTTCTTTTTCTTTTTCTTCTTCTTTTTCTTTTTCTTTTTCTTTTTCTTTTTCTTTTTCTTTTTTTCTTTTTCTTTTTTTCTTTTTCTTTTTCTTTGCTATGGCCTTACTCCTCTGAACACCTATTCTGCACCTTGTTTACCTGTCCAACTCTGATGGGCTTCTGATATGTTTGAAAAGGTTTTTAATAGTTTTCATGTCATTCACTTGCTGCTTCTCAAGATAAATTTAGCATGCCCTATTATACTCTTGTGTTTATCTACCAGGATATACCTTCTGGTCTATTTTCCTCATCTGGAGTCAACTTGGATTTTTCAATTCTAGGTAGCTCCTTTACTCCAAAAGTTTATCATTAAAGCTCTTACATTTTCAATTTTTCGGCCTGAGTTTGGGTCGGAGTCTTTTTTGTAGGTAATTTACATTTACATGAAGACTCTCATAAGGTGCCTATAAAAAAAGCCCCTTTTAACAAGCTTCCTTGTTTTTATTAGTCACCCTTCTTAAAGTGCTGTGATAATATAATTGACTTTTTGACATTTATCTCCTACTAGGACACTGAACTTTGGTAGTGTCAGTACTACCGAGTACCTTTTTTATGATTTTATCTTGAACTGTATCTTGTACATTGCCCACAAGATGCTTTTTTTTTTTCATGTACATATCTAGTATTCATCTAGACTAGGGGTTTTTTTTCACTTTTCTTGAGAAAACACAGTCGCTTATGATGTCTACAACCTTTGCCTCTGTATGATGCCTGTAATGACATTTCTCCATTGTCATGGGGATAAGCAATGACTGAAATTTTCCATTATGGTTCTGTTTCTGATTCTGGAGGCTGTGGTCACCACTGTGCTCCACTGCTGTTGCCCCAGTATTAACCTATAACCCACAATTTCAATCCACAGTGATACCCTAGGACTTGTTGTCATGGATGACTTAATCATATTATTTGACTGCCAAGGCTTTCTTTAACACAGATACTGTTTCTTCAGCAGCATAGACAGCAATACTTTCTGATATCATTTTTACCATAATGTTACACTAATTTTCTTTCCTTCCTCCTAGTTCACAAACGATCTCATATAACAGTATCTTCATTTAGATCTAAGCATTTCTGTTAATTTATCTCTGGTTTTGGACCATTAACTTTTGCCTACAGGCGCTATACATTTTTGTTCATATTCTCATTGTGTGCTCTATTTGGTTGTAGCTTTGTTTGTTCTTCAATATTGCCCAATGATTTTACTGACTTCTTTTGCATATTCTTTTTCCAGAAGACAAAGATTTTCTCTCTTCCCCTCTGGAAGATGAATCTTCCTAAATTGGGTGTGATCATTCATTTTTCATCATTCCTTCACTCTTACACATCTATAATCCTTTAAAGTGAAGTTTCCTAAACTTCATTTCACTTGCAAATCAAAGTACAGAATTACGTTAGGCTCATAGTAATGAGACTCTATTTACAAACTGGCCTGTTCAAACAAAGGTAGAAATTGTGTTCTGTGGTAAAGTATCCTTGTTCTTTTCTGATTTATTTGATTGCTAACACTAATCTAGTAACAATTCAAATGTTCTCCATGACCACTGTGCAACCTTATTTAATAAAATCTGAACTGCTTAGTATAAGGCAACCCAATTAACAGCAATAGTAGAGCTGAACTCCATTAGAAATGGATGCATCTTTTAGAAATTTTAGGAAAGACCAATGGAAGTACGTCAGGGTGGCACAAGCTAATGTAAATTATACCTGATACCACATTCATGTGGATACCACAGTCCCTTGCTTTTCTTTTTTTCACCCCAGAGAAGCAGGCTACTTTTTATTTTAAGAGATTACCTTGGAAGCCTCACTGACTTCAGCAGAGTAGCTCCTCCTTCTGCCCTGAATTCTGTCAAGTGATCTGGTCGAGACCAGGCAGGGATCTGTGCCAGCATGGAGACCTAGGTGAAGGTGGGCTCCTCGCTGGAGTTGGGTGCCACGCAGGTGTGCCGGTGAGAGCCCATCTCAGTGCTGTTCATCTTCCTGATGGGAATAATTTCTCATGTTCTTATCATGGTTCCTCAGTTCAGAAGCATAAAAATTATACATAATTACTATCTCATTGTTAATTTTCAATTGTAGAGCATTTGTAATGACAAACAATATTCAATACGTATATGTGTATGTGTATATATATATATACACACACGTGCATTTGTGGATGTAAAGCATACATAAACACACATATGTACATGTGCTGGCCCTCACGCACAGAAAACCACTAATTATACCTTTGAAAAGGAGAATAGAAAAAGAAATAAACTTTTTCCAGGCACTGGGTTCATAATGGAGCACAGCAGGAAGAGGTAAAGAACAGCAATGATATTAGAAAACGTCAGTAAAGCAAATAATCAATCCTGTAAAATGTCATGGAAAAAATTAAACACTAAGCTGTTTCAAAAATAAGGATCTTTCCTTGCTTCATACTGAGTCTGAAGAAAAGTCTCCAGATGCCAATTTTCTTATAGCAATTTATTTAATCAGTTCCTGGATTTAGCTAATTTTTAGCTAATCTTGCACAAATTGTCTGTGTCTATATGTACATATATATGTGCATTTTTTTTAAGTATATGACCATATATATACATTCATTTACCTGCGTATCTTCGAGCTCAACACTTTTTCCCAGGCAATATGACTTTATAAGGTAAAGGTAAATCAAACCATGCATATATTTAGAGAGCTGAAAGAAAGTTGTTTTGTTTTAAAGACAAAAGGTATTTTTCAGGGCAAGACGTTAAACACAAATGTTGAAGCTTGTGGTGGGCAAGCCTAGTTTTTACATACCTCAGGAAGGAAGAAAAATGCTCCAAAACCTTCCACAAAATCAGAGCTAGCATGGTAAGGAGGGGAAAAAGAAGGCCAAAAAACCAGCACAGGACTCAAAAAAGAGAAGTATAACTCCCTGAATCTATAATATTGAACTCTCATGGGCTTTGAAGCCAGAGAGACTCCTATCTTGCTCAGCTTGCATTTGTTCAGTTGCCCTTACACAATCCAAGTGCGGAAGTGAGTCACAGGGGTGTGATAAGGCTGAGGAGTTTGCACAGGATCACTGTCAGCAACAGACGGGCAAAAAGCTTCTCAAGGTCTTAAAGGTCTTGGAATATAGCAGCAGGCACGGAGCTGACAAAAGTCTAAATAAAAAAAATAATATTAAATTGTTATTTTCCTTCCTAAAAATAAATGCACTTTAATGGGTTTAGTTTAAATTCATTTAAAGAATTATCATGACCTATATTAACTCCTGATCTTACGCTATTAAAAACCTTTAGGTTATATGAGGAACACTATTTAGCCAGTATATATTTGCTTAAATGAAATTTACCTACAAGTCAATTTACTTATGGAATCACTAGCTGAGCTCTGGAAACCGGATTTGCTAAAGCATTAAATTTCTTTTTGGCAATCTGTAGTCTCTTCTGCTGGAAGGATATTTTCTTCCTATCAGATGTGTTCAATTCAATAGCTACTTCAATAATGTAATAGAATTTGAGAAACCAGCTGGGATTTGAAAAAAGCAAAAAAGCCAGGTTTCCTCTTCCAATTTACTTATAAAAATGAGGTGTGAGAGGGTGACATCTATTAGTTCTAAAATGCTGAAGAACATGCTGATCAGAAACCATTGGTTTGATTAATTTTCTATGAATAATTCTTTCTTTGTCTAAGGTATCATTTTGTTGTAAATCCATAGCACGTTCCGGTTAAAAATTTTCTTGTTCATTCAGCACAAGAATTATGTTTTTAAGCTATGTATTTAATGAGTGTATAGCACATCACCTTGGGTACCAAAGAGGAAATACCTGTTGTAGTTATGGGCTACTTTTAGTAACAAACCAACACATTTTAATAGCTACCAAACAGCAAGAATCAGTCTGTGTGTAAGACAACAAATGTAAAATCCAAATATAAGTAGAAAGTCATATTAAACAGGATTATTTGATTTATGATTTTCTTATAACCTCTGCTGGTCCTGAAATAACCAGAAGATAGATGGTTAAGTCAAGAGCTGAGTTAAAGGTTGTGTAGCCTTTAAAGACCCTTAAGTATTGGAAAAGTTAGCTTGGGACTTAACTTTAGAACAAATACATTTAAGACACAAATAGTATTTTATGGAGTTATTGGAGTCTATATTGATTTTAAAAAAGTTGGTGAATTTTATTATAGGCAGCTAACTTCGCAGAGTCGCAGAGTTACGTGAAAGCCAAGGAAATGAGCAGTTGCCTAAGTCTGTCCCCCAGTTCATCATAAACCCTTTCATTCTGGCCTGCCAATCATTTGGCCGGGGGGGGGGGGGGGGGGGTCTCCTGTTATTATTTGTTAGAACTTCTTCAAAGCCTTGCACTTCTGATACAAAGACATCAAGAGATGAGAACTTCACCATGCCCATGGCAGTCTGGTCCACTGTTAAACAACCTCATTGGTCAAAATCTAAATTTTCTGTCTCATTTCAGTTTATATGGCTTCGGCTTCCAGCCACTGAACTTGGGCCATTTACCATTTGAGTGGAGAACACTCCTGTAGCTAGTGTTCCCATCACCTGAAAGCATTTATATGCCATAATAAATTATTTACACATGCTCTTCTGCTCAGTTGTCTGTTGCTTAGTGGAAGCTCTGTTACAGCAGTCAGAACGGACACCGATGCTTTCATACCTCGGATGGGGATGCAAACCCCATGCTCACATATGTAGATAAGAAGCCAAATGGTCATTCTTGACAAAAGAACAAATTTTCACTATATTAAAGAGCACAACTTTGTATTATTCCTTTCTTTGCTCAAATGGAAAGATAAATCAACTGGAGAGGAGCCTGGGTGCTGCCGGGGCAGGTGCAGCTCCCAGGGCCCCTGCTGCCACTGCCTCAGCCCCAGGCTCTCTGCTTTTCCTCTCTTTTCTGAAACCAGAGATAAGAAACTTGTTCAAACCATATTGTCAGAGTTTCTTATTGTGCTTTACTAAACTTCCCCCTTTTAAGCTCTGTAAACAAAGAGGCACTTCACAGCAAACCTCTGCCGCTTCCTCAGTCAAACACTTTGACCTTTCACAGCTCAGCTGTGATTTAAGAGCCTTTTCTGAGCCCGAAAAGATCCTGCAGGATCTCAGTCGCTGACCCGTGTTCCATGGGGAATAACTCAGACAGCCCTTGTCTGCCCACTCTGCATGCTGGTTTAATTCAGGGTGGTTCAGTTGCTCCATTCCCCAGAGTGTAACTCTCTTTGCAAAGCCACCTGAATTAGCACTGAGCATGCACACTGCCTGGCCTTGCAGCCTTTTAGGAAAGCACTGAGGGAGGAGGGTGAGACCCTCTTGGATGGGAGACCAAGATGCGAGAGAAGTGGTGGAGAGGAAGGAGAGATCCACGCCGTCCTCACCATGGTGCTGGACGATGGAGGTGGTGGCTCCTTGCCTTTTACTGAAGGTCCTGCTCTCCCCACTCCAAACAATCACAAATTTGCCCCCCAGATGCCTGTTTTGGGTTTCCTGCAGGATCGTTGTCCCATGCCAATCCTTCTGAGGGATAGGCAGGAGGAGCCACTGCTTTGAAATGGGAAAGGACATGCCCCAGTCCCCCAGAATTTGACCCATGTTGTTTCTTCTCAGTTCAAGGGCTGTTTTTAAACATCATAAAAGTGTAGCAAAAAAGGTTCTGGTGTTATTATTGCAGGGCCCGCTGTTGCCCAGCCTCCCGCCAGAGCACTGCTGGCTGCTTTGTTCAGGGTCTCCCTCCGGTGCCGTGTTTATCTGTTTTTCATTCTCTGACTCCCATTCCTCTCCCTTATCTTCATTCTTGTACCCCATAATCATTTGAATTCTCTCTGTTTTCTTTTCCCTTTCCCTGAGAGGGAAATAGGATAGACAGTGGCAATGGAGATGTTATTTAGGGAGAGCGTACTGTCCCCAGTGGTCTGTTTTCTGGTAGTCCCCAGCATCCCCGGTTGTTACACTAGGGCAACTACAGGGTGCCTCTCCGCCTATTCCCTTTAGTGTTGCTTTATGGCTGTACCATAAACCACTTCAACCATTTAAGTTGCCCTTTTCTGGCTCCATTATGTCATTTTGCATGGGGAATGTTTTCAAATCTATTAAGAAGGAAGGTGTCTCAGCACACTTTCTTTGACATCTGCCATGGACGTTTTTAGTTTTCCTTATGGGCAGCTAATTGCTTGAAAATGAATAGGGTACTCTTTATGCCATGCACTTTCAAATTACTGCTTTTTATTTCCCTGCAGCATCTCCTTGACTCTAGCCAAGTCTATAATCTTATCTACGTATTGATTTTGGTAGCATCCCTGAGTACAGTGTGTCCAAACTAAGCAGAGGGGTAAGTAGCATACAGAACAGTCTTTCAACTGTGAGTCACCAAATAAAAAGTTGTCTTGGTCACTGCATTATCAAGGTACTGACAGTTCTGCCTTTTTCAGTGTAAGCTACAAAAATCTACCTTGTCCTTAATTACTCAGGTTCCTGGACAACATATTAATGCCCCTTGGATGGAGAGGCTACCCAATGTTCAGGGTTTGCAAGGAGAATAGATTACAGAAGTCAATTACCAGCTCGCTGGGATTGTACTGATTATTTATGAAGAATGCAATATTTTACATAAAACCTGTTTCTGTGAATGTAGTAAACCCAAATATCTGGCAGTTTCCTTGATCACCATTTCCAAGACAACTCTTCCAGGGCATACACTTTCTGCCTGGGCTTTTTCTTTGGGACATCACAACATCGGTCCTCATTTGCCGGCTTTCTCTTGCTTACTGCAGCTTTTTGCTTGCAATATAACTGATGGGTCCTGGGCTTGTGCTCAGCTTTCAGGGAATCTCTGAATTTTTGGTGGTGTCTTAGCTTCTGCTTCGGCTTTGCAGTGATGGCTAGCCATTTCCTTGGGCAACGGCTTCAGCTATCTTTACATTAGAAGACGTTTAACCATTCCTTCTTATGGCCCAAATGAAGGTATCTGGGTTTATACAGGTCTGTGCTGACTGGCTACTACCATCCACCATAGTAGTATCGTCACAAGTCTGACACAGAGCATGACATTTGTTAAATTGCATAAAAACAGAAGTATAAAAGCTGCTGTGACGTTCTCATCTTACATTAATTTCTTTTTATTAGGTTCATTTAAAACTCCATTGTCACTGTCTCTTAAAATATGAAGCCAGGAGGTAGCCCAGTTCCCAAACCCCATTATCACCTATGAGGGATGTGGTGCTTGCTTGTCTCAACAAGCAGAATGCAGTCATGCAGCTTCATTCAGTAATCCCAGCTCCTGGCTGGGGGCAGGAGGTTGTTATGTATTGCACATGCAATTTGTATGAGGAGGAGCTTCTCTCTGTGATTTAAACATTTTCCAGGAAACTGGGATGTGCCACTGTACTTCAAATGCAGTTAATGACCTGTTGGAAGCTTACTGAAGTATGGAAAGAGTCATTAAAGGTAGAGTTCGCCTTGCCTGTTTTAGATTCCTCCAGTGCAGACATCCACATCTGAGAGAGCTGCTTGAGGAAATCATGCTTGAGAAAGAATGATTCATCTGGTCTCCTTGAGATGTTGCTTTAGTATGCGGCGAGTATAGCCTGGAAGTTCATGTAAAACATTCATCAGCTCTAAAGGGAGCATAGATCCTGGTGTCAGCTGTTGATGTCCACATTAGAGATGTCCACATTTGGTCAGACAAACTCCACTATGTCCAGCTGGACGGGTGCGACTGTTTAGGCCACGCATCGTTAGTCTCACCAAAGCTTCTTCAGCAGTGGTTGGAAGGGAGGAGGATCCAGATCTTTTCCACCTCAGCTAATGGCAGGTAAAGAAATGGGTGGGGAGTTAAATGTGAATAATCTCCAAACTCTGATCTCAGCTACCAAAAGGGTTAGCAGGATTTGTTGCCTGAAGAGCTCTTGAACACAGTCTGGAGAAGTAAGACTGAATGAGAAATGGGGTCCCTGACCAAGGAGAGGTGGCAATGGCAAGGTGTGTTTCCTGCCCTGGGGAAGTTGATTTGAGAGGTGGCAACACAGAAGCCTGAAGGAAACAGGGTTGTCCCCTCCTCAGGAGCAGGTCTCTGGACATGGCTAGGCAGCAGCGAGGACCTCTGAACTCTGGGGTTCCCAAAGGGAGTTTTCTGGGACTCCCTGTACATGAGGCCTCCGCCTGTTATGCACTGTTCTACTCCGTTACGCTTCTTTTATTACAGCCTCATTACATGGAAATTGAGCATTAAACTAGCAAAAAACCACCAGAGTGGAGTGAGGAACTGGGATCCTCCCATTTTTATGCATATAGTTATGCCACGAGCCAAAGCGTGGGTTTCAGATTTTGAAGCTCTTGGCCCTAGGCTTTGTGTATGCGTTGCTGTGGCATAACTGTAGGTTTGATGCTGTCTCACTAGGCAGTATATTGGCAAAACACAGCAAAATCGTTTGACTCTGGGAACAACCTACAGCACGAGTAGAGAAAAAACCCACACAGTGTGCCTGTCTGATGACTCCCCTTGCTGCTGAAGGGGCTCCACCTCGTCTCATGGATGGCTGCCACCCCCACCCAGAGGAAGGGGAAGAGAGGAGAAAAAGTACAAAAGCAAGGAGGAGCGCAACAGTCCCAGGCATGACCACAGAATCAGTATGTGGCATCCCACAGCCAGCCACTGAGAGGACCAGGGATGCGGGTGGCAATGTCATTCCCATGGGAGAGGACTGGCACTGCCTCCTGATTTCTCTGAGCCTTCTGGAGTCCAAGCACTGTGAGCTTTTGCTCTCTTCACACCCTGAGAGCAATTGCTCCTCCCCTAGCACAGGGGATTTGCAATTACACAATATGAAAAAGAAGATGATGGCATAGGCGGTGGTGCAGGAACATCCCCCTAGGGTGGCCTTGCAGCAATGAGGAGGGTGGTGGGAAGGGCCAAGAGAAGCTGCTTGGTCTAGTCATGCCTGAGGCCAGCCCTTGATGGACAGAGACCAAAACAAGCCTTCATGGACAAATGTCGGCAGAAACGTTTGGCGGTTTTGTTGCCCAAGGCGAGGAACGTCTTTCTCAGTATGTCCTGCCAGCTTCCAAGGATGGTGTTACATGCCACCACAAATGCTCCAGGACAGGAGAATATCATCGTGCTCTAGGTTAATTATAATTGACATTTGAACAAAAAATCCTCCAGTCCTCACCCCACTGATCCCTTTGCTATTTGATTCCAGTGCGTACATCTAAAATTAGGCCTTTGAAAGTACTTCATGGAAGGGGTTGTAAATGGTATATTTTCCTAAGCCTGCTGCTCTGGAGGCTTATGTTTTGCCATCTTATGACTTGGCTCATGGCCAGAATTACATCTGCGTAAATTTGGGACATGAAGGCTCAGTAATACACTGCGACTTCAATAACAGAGGAGCTGAAAAAATTCCATTAAAGCATATCAGGTTCATTTAAACAAAGAGCATTATTATTTAACCCTTAGACTTGTTCTAGTCTAGAATGTGGGAAATAAATCCTCAGCAGTCCAGGATCTATCCGGCTTTCAGTGTAGCATTATCCCCTCCTGAGGTTTCTTTGAGACACTAGTGGGTACATTTTGACACAGGGCGTATGTATAATCTCAGTTCCAGCACTGCGTGGATGTGGCAGGACCTGCTGTCACTGTCTGCACTGGGGAGGAGGGAAATTGCCTTATCCTTCACGGATAACAGCCTGAGCACCGCACTTCGACAGCGTCTTCAGAACACGCCAGCTAATTTTTTGTGCAATCATTTTTTAATGACCACCGATTACATAAAAATAAAAAGTAGTCCGCTAAACCATCTGCACAGATAAGACAAGTTTTGTGTAGTCAAAGATTTGGCTTCAGACCGTGTTTCAGTGGGGCATTCCCTGAAGGGTATCTCAAAATAAAACCAGGCTATTAAAGGAAACAGAGTTCTATTTTTGTCATGGATTTTCTAATTTTAGTTCCCACTATGGGCCCCAGGACTCTTCTGGGTTTTGGACCAGCGATGGGCTGTTAACAGAGGGCGAGATTCTCCCATGCAATCTGCCACCTCTGATTCAGAGCTTGTTTACTTGGAGAAGCTGGTAACACTTACGCTACGGGTGAACATAAAGGGCAGCAGAACTCGTGCAGTTTCTGCTGACCTCTTTGGTAGCAGGCTACTACAAACCGTGAAAAAACACTTGTGGTGAAGAGTAAGGGTGAGATACACTTGCTCTTTCTCACCCACTCGTGCTCCTGCCCACCCTTCGTCCTGCTTTTCTTCTGACATCAGGGTAACACGGCTGTCATTTAATCTCTCTAGAGCGTGGCACACAACAATGTCCTGTGAGATGCTGCATTAGCTCTCCCCAAGCCGGCCTTTCTAAGGCTTCGCTCGGCTCCCTGCATTTTAGCTGCTCTTTACTGTGGCACCATTCTTGTCATTCCTTCTGATATTTTTGTCTTTGAGTTTCTCCACATCCTGTCATTAAGTGATTTTTTGAAGCCACACTATGCACCCCTGTTATTTTCTTTCCCTCTAAGCGCTTGTCTTTGTCCACCACCTCAGCTAAGATAACCAGGATAATGATTTGGTGTTTATAACAGCTAAAAAAAGTGAAGACCATAGAGGACTTAGGCATACCAGTGCCATGATTTCACTACCAAATCGTTGATGGAAGAGCATGGCCTGAAGGACAAGGGCTGGCCAGAAAGGCAGGACGCTTACCCTCCAGTTCTTGTGAGACCCAGAGCAATCTCTTAACTCACTGTCCTCCAGCTTGCCCAGCCGTAGGATGAAGCTGCAGGGGTGCCGCTGCGCTGTGCAGGAAAGAGGCACTACAGGTGGCAGATAATTATTAGAATCGCTTGCTTGATTTCAGACCGTGACATTTCATCTCTCTGGAGACAGAGGTCAGGGAGGGAGTTTGCAAGAAGGAAATTCCACATTGCTTGAAGGCATTGATAGCATTTCCATTACTGATGGAGAAGTGTGCAAAATAAATGCCATAAAGTTAAAAAAACCCACACACATGAGTGGCTTTATATATTAATTTTTTCCCCTTCTATCCCACTGGTTTGAATTGTTCTCATGTTTTTACCTTGTCAAGTAGAAATCCCCTCAGGATTGCAGATGCAACTTTTGTGATTACCTCTAGCCCTTGTGATACACTTCACTGGAGTTTTAGAAGCCATCAACAGCCCAGGAGGGCTCTGTGCATGGCCCAGGCTCTGGAGGAGGCTTCACCTCCTCCAGGTTGGAGACACCAGAGTCCTGTGAGTGCCCTCTTGGTCTGCTGAGGTTGAGCTGTCCCTGCCATCGATCTTTTTTGGGCTCTCCAGGCTTGCACTGGAAGCACAAACCTCCACCTCACGGGGATCTCTGCTCCCTGCTTTGCTGAGAGCAATTGCCGCCACCGCAAATGTGCCACCACCTTCCTGTCCATTCCACCACTGGTGCTGGCATGCTGGCACCCTCCATGCACATGCAGACTGATGGACTCACGCACTTGGACAACTTCACACCAGTGTTTCTTGTTCAAAGGGCAAGAAAGACAAGGTCACATTAAGATACTCCAGCAGGAGAGGGCCTGCTGCGCTGGGGAAATCAAGGATCCTTTATCTGATGGGATGCCAGGCTGCAGAAGTCTTTCTGTAGTTTTCCCACTGCCATGGACCACGCCGCATCCTGCTACAGTGTACCATGTGCTTTCCCGTCCCAGCACCTCCGAGCCCCTGTCAGGGCTGGCATACTGATAGCGAGATGCCCTCAAATGGCTCTCCCCTCTCAGAAGGGCTGTGCCATAGCCCCTTTCCCAGCCCAGGGTCCACTGGACAGGTTGATCTGGGCTCCATTTACCACCTGCAGTGCTTGCGACAGCAGGGCCCCAACGCTGCTCCACGCTGCAGGTTGGGTCACCAGGGAAGGTTGTTGGGATCTTTCATCTTTCTTGGATACATCCAACTTACTGCATCTGCACTGAATGGTGTTTCTGCTCTAACTGGGCTGTTTGACATCTGACCAAATTTCTCTTCCTGTCTGAAAAAGATTTTCAGACAGAATAAAAGGATGTTTCACAGAAACTCTTGATATAAGGGTAGTCTTGGGTGAGAGAATGGGCCACGTGTCCCATGGGCCTGCAAGGAGAAGTGCCAGGAGGGGGTGAGTGGGCACACACCATACAGGAGGATGAGCAGGAAGAGACTGAAAGAGTCTTTGCAGAAACCCTGCAGAGCCGGAAGCCCAGACCCTGTGTTTGGGAAGGAGAGCTGGAGACAACCCACAGAGGGCTGATGGATGGAAGCTTGCAAGATGGGGAAGGCTGGCCCATTTCAGGCATCCTATGTAAGACGCTTTCTTGGCCTGTTGTCCTACAATTACAGAACCAGTGCATTGCTCTTGGACCAAGGGGGAGATGACGTCCCTTCAGAGAGGTACCATGGCCGGCTGGCTCTCAACCAAGCATCTGCATGGACAGGAACAGAAGATCGATAGCTGCTGGAGACAACCTGCTGCAGGAGACGAAGTCTCTGCCTGCCAATCTGGCATGCACTTGGGTCTGGGAAACTTCAGAGATGACCTAAGTGTTTCTGGCCTCGGACTATTACCCTAGCTGCTCTTCTACATGGGCACCAATGTTACTGCCAGGGACTTCGAGCATATAGGAGAGACTACATGGATTTTGGGGCACTGGCTAAGGGCATGGGGGCCCAGGTTGTGTCTCCTCAGTCTGGTTGGTGAAGAGGAACTACATCATTGGAGTAACTGGGACGTGTTGGGACAGCTCACACAAATGGAGTGCTGTGATGGGTGGATACCAGATCTTCAGGAAAGACAGGCAGGGAGACAAGGGGGTGTGGATGCATGTATGTAACAGAGCAGCTCTGATATATGGAACTCCTCAATGGGCCAGACAGGAGGCTGGGTGAGAGCTTGCAGGTTAGGACAGGGGTGAGTAATAAGTAATGGTGACAGTCCAGTGGGAGTTTGTTTATGACCACTTAATAGGGGTGAGGAAGAAGATGAAGCCGCCTTTAAACAACTTGAAGATATCTCTGGATCACATACTCTGCCTCTTATGGGAGATTTTAATTTCCCTGATGTATTCTGGAAGAGCACTGGAGTGGGATGCAGGCAAGCCAGGAAGTTTCTGGAAGATGTCAGGGCCGACTTCTTGACACAGGTAAGCCAACCCAGGATCACAACCCCCCTGGGCCTGCTATTCACAAAGCATTCACACTGTTTGGGGGAGTGATAATCAATGGCAGGCTTGGCTGTGGAGACCCTGAAATAGAGGACTTAAAGATACTGAAGAGAGTGAGAAGACAAGTAGCAGACTACAGACCACAGACTTCAGGAGAGCAGAGACTTCATTCTTTTCAGAGAATTGGTAGGTTGGATCCCATAGGAACCAGCTCTGAAGGGCAAAAAAACTTGGGAAAACTGGCAAGTCTTTATTGACAACCTCTTCCAAACACAAAACCATCCTAGCATGCAGGAAAACGAACAGATGTATCAGGAAACCGGCTTGACCCAGCAGGGAACTTGTGACTGAGCTACAATGCAAAGACTGGATATAGGGAGAAACTTTTCCTCCATCGAGACAGTCAAGCAGTGGTTGCCCAGAGAGGCTGTGCAGTCTCCATCCTTGGAAGTTTTAAAGTCCCAGGTGGATGAAACCCTGTGCAACCTGATTCAATCTCAGACCTAACCCTGCTTTGAGCAGAGGGTTGGCCTAGAGACCTCCTGAGGTCCCTTGCAGCCTGAATGGTTCTGTCATTACATGAAATAGTTAATTTGGTAAGACTAGCTGATTCTTTCTCATCAATGTCAGTATAGCCATTGAAGCCCAGTGAATTTCCAGCATAACAGTGCTGAGCAAGTGTGAGCCTAAGGCGCTCTTTTTAGCCTTTTTATGTGCACATTCAGGAAGGCAGCAGCTTTGGAAAGGAAAGCCTGGATGCTCCAGATACTAATAACACTGCCAAAGAGGCGCTGGAGTGACATACAAATACCACTCTACATCTACTCAATCTCTGCCTTTGTCCAGAAGTAGTTATAAGGCCTACTGATAGCCTAAAGGGATATTTTGGTTTAAAAATCCAGAGTCATGGCATCACTGCTGTTACAAAGAGAAACTAAGGAAGGCTGCTATTACTGCCGTCAGCTTTCTGTGTTAAAAATCAGATCTTCTTTTTCCAAGAACAGCCCTTCGTGGAGCGGTGAGTATTGTTTGTTTTTCAAGGATGATGGAGTAAAGCTTTGCATCAGTCCAATCTTTTTAATATTTGGAGATCACCTTATCTTATTGGGCAGGCTGCCAAAAGTGATTACAGCTGTGGAAACTCTACATTTGAACAGGGATTTTATCAAATCACTCACATCTGGAAAAAGGCCAAGAAAAACAGTGACTGGAGAGAGTGGAAATCATGCCTCAAAAATGGGATGAGAAGCTGTGGAATAATTACTCAAAAGCTATGTGAACTTACATGAACATCTGCCAGGTGACCAAAATTGCCGTCTGAATAAGGCATTATCCACAGTTAGACCAGATTTAGCTAAACAAGCCATTCCACTGGGCATAATTTCACATTTTCCATCCTTATAGCTTTTCTATCAAGTACGGATACCCCAAGAGCACTGTAAATTCATACCCTATCTTAATGCACGCTAGCCTCCCCTTGTAGACAGGCCCTTAGAAACAGACACCTCCACCCGTATGAATGGAGCAATGCTTGTTTAAATGCTACAAGATGATGAAGCAATTCAGTGGTTGCTGCAAACAAAAGTGGGTAAATACAGCGCTGGCTATGGGAGTCAACTTTTGGTAATGAAGGCATCCATTACATTTGTTTAGCCAAAAACACAGAAATATATCCATAGGCATCCGCTTCATATATCAGTATGCACCCTCCACAGTCTGTGAGAACACTGTGTGCAAAAGTAATTTCTCAAGCACTACCGAAGGCCCTTTTTCCACTAATGTGAGAAAAGGGGGAAAAGGATACAGGACTTTTTCCATCCTGGTTGTGTTCCACAAAACAGCTGTCCACAGTCATAAGCATCAGGCACCCAGAACACCTGGGGTCTTCCAAGGGACATTAATCACAGCCGGACGGGGAGGAAAGGCATGCGAACGCCAGCGTCAGGAGGACTGGCTCCGCATACGGGGCCAGGGGAGCACTCTTTGAAGGTGGCGTGAGGCCGCTGCTCCAGCTTGCTTTTTTGCTAATGCTCCAGGAGGAAGTCTGCACCAGCCAGAATTCCTCCAAGGATTCGGGGGTAGCAAGGGCTGTAAAAAAACATGTTAGTTGGTTTCAGGCCATAGTCTGCATCTGCATAGCAAGATGCTGTTTGCACATGGGTAAATTCAGGCTCTCTATTCCCTCTGCTCATTTCAATACAGTCTGTGAGTTCGCAGAGCGAACCTTAAATGCAGATGTAGCTGGAAAAGATTGCTTTTTGAACTAACACTTCTCTTTTGTTAATTCCTTCTGGAGTGTGTTGCCTGGAGTAAAGAGTTTACAAGTGCCAGGCTTTCAATTAATTTTACCTACATCACAAATCATAAATTAGAGATGGAACACATCGTCAGGTCATCTAGTTTATCTGCCAGCATAACATTCCACAAAGACAAGAGGCTGTTTTTCAATTGCTTATTCACTCGAAAGGGGGAATTTGTTATTTGAAAAAAAAAAAATCATGTGATATTTTGATTGTAGATTGTAATAGATATACAAAAATGGGGGTGTGCGCATGCATGTGTGTGTACATGCATATGACTGTTTATCAGGAGAAGCAACCGAGAGGGAGAGAAACAAAATTAAGTGCTTTACATGCATAAGGCATGTCTGCGCAGATGGGTGCAGACAGATGTGGTCTCCTCTGCAGGGCATGTTAGCTTGGGCACAGAGCTGCAGGAACATGGCTCGACGGTTTCCAGACCAGAACTGGCTCCCATTAGATAAGTTCAGAGCATGGCAGGTGAGCGTACTTGTCTGGGCCCATCCATGTAGACATGCCCAGACTCACCTCCAGACTTTCAAAATAGCCCTGGAATGGAAAGGAGCTTTTCCAGTTAGGACCTAAAATAAATATTTGCTGGGGTAACGTGCATACTTGCTAAAGCGTTTGAAGTGGAGAAAGACAAAAATGACAGTAGAAACCAAAATTAGATGATGATGAAACGGATTGTTTAAGCAGGGCTCACTTATCATGAAACCATGGCAGATCTCCAGCCCAGTGTCAGGTATTTCTTTCAGAAAATTAAGAGGGTCATGAAACATAAAGAGTAAAATTTGGCAGAGCTCAAAGGAGAAGAGTACAAAAGGAGGAGAAAAGGCAAAATGAATTCCCTTTATGAGGCTTGCAGACTGAGCTTTCCTTTGGGTACCTTGGATGCCACTGGCAGTATTTTTCTACTTTTCAGCTCTGACTTTTGAGGAAAAGAAAGTGTAAAGTCATCATGGACACTAGCGTTATCCTTGATCAAATTTACCTGAAGGTATCTAATCCCATTCATGGGTCTGTGGTCTGTCCGAAGTCACTTCCAGTGGTGAGAAATGAAACTTATGGTGAGTGACATGAATTACCCCCTGCGGCTGGTATCTCTCTCCTTCTATTGACTGTAGCAGATGAATAGCTTAATCTAAATCACCTGAAGTCAGGGGAGATGAATCTCAACCTAAAGGGAGTAACAGAAAGGAAAAAAATAAATTATGTTCATGGTGGGTTCTGCACACACTGCGTCCGGCTTCATGTCTGGTGTAAGCCTAAGAGTATCTCAGAGATCAATGAGGGTGAATATATCTGCAAATTTTGTAGCTGAAGGAAAGGCCTCAAGTGAACATCCTCAATTAAAGCAGAACTTGGAGGCAGCAGTGCCGGAAGAGGCAGACTTGCTTTTGACCAGCTCCCCATCTTGCAACCCACATTCCTTGTCTAAATAAGTTTCTCAGTCTATTGAGGTACTTCAAAGGCACCATTTCTTTTTATGCTGGTGCTAACACTCAGAGGCTTAATAGAAAATTGCAACTTGTATCATGTGTTTCCCCTACTTATACGGATATTGTCAGGTCAAATTACAAAAAAACCCCCACCTCTCTTGCTCCTTTTAAGAGTCTTAATTTAGGCTTTTTCCATTACCCAGTTTAGTACTGATTAAAGGTCAGATTCACCTCCAGGCTTCCTATAACAAACGCAATCTGCCCGTGATGTAATCCGAGACGCACTGGTATTCGTCGTACCACATATTCAAAAAATCCTTGGTAAACAAAACCAACACTTGCTGGTTCTGTTTCTCACCACTTACCTGACCACACCTGGCTGAAAGAGTGGCAGATGCAGCGGCATCCTTGACCATCCCTCCACGGGCTCTGAGCAAGGGCTGGACCCAAGTGACTAATGTTTTCAATATATGAGGATGAATGCACACTACAGGCCTGTTAGCCTCAGTGCTGCTCTTGCTGGTCCAACAAATGAACTCCTTATGTCAGAGAAAGTGAGCAATAATAAGCGTGCTTAAAACAAAGGTCTTAATAACGTGGTAGAGGGGCCATCCTTTCCCCTTTGCCCCGTAAGTGACATAAAAAAAGTCAGTGCTGTAACCCCCTTTCAGGTAAGAAAAAGCCAATGAGTTTTTCATTGCTACCACTTGGTAAAGAGACTAGCACAGAAAGGATGGAAATTTGCTGTATACCATAAAGATGGTAAGTAGTAGAATACCTGGCTGAAAAAGCCAATAAAGCACGGCAAGCCTAAGAAAGGGAAATCACATCCACAGCAGCAGCAGCTAATTACGCTGCTTGGCTGTAACGACCTGAAGGCATGACTGCGCGGTGGGGATGAGCAGTCCGGGCCTGCGTTATGGCTCGTTGCACGTGTGATTGGTAATGATTTGTCATGGTTAATCCCAGTCCTTATCCACTGCTTTAACTGAGATCCCTCACAGTGCTCTTTGGGAATGAAGTAAACATCCAGTGATGAACCACCTCTCCACAGCAGGACCCACTGGCCCACCACTCTCGTTCCCAGAGCAACCTCTGGGAAAAGTCACCGAAAAGATAACATTGCGGCACCAGGAGTATTTTAGATGGGGACCAGCTGTGGTGAGGAGATGGCTACCATCTGAAAATCCATAATTGTTAGAATAACTAATGTTAATGTATTCCACTTGGGCTAGACCATCCATGCTGGAGATTATTGCAGTTTAAAAAAATAAAATGAGAAGCCTGAAGCAGTTGTGTTTCTGCAGGAATTTTTTTTTAATGAGTGTTTCATTTATAAAGTCCAGATTTTAGTATCCCGCACAGCCACAAGATGACTAGGCCTACCTCAAACTGATCAAAATGGAATTTTTCCATTGGGTTCAGTGTTCAGTTGACTATCCAAACATCTGTTTTGTGGTTCGTTCAACCTTATACGTCAATATGATGTTAATCTCCTTTATACACAAAAGCTGAAGCAGTGCCAATGATTTAACTTCCTAGGAAGATGGAAGATCCTTTCTCAAGCTGTAAATCCTTCTGGCCTATGTCCAAAGTGAAAAATGTAAATCACCAGAGTGGAAACATGGCAAACATGGTTTTCTGTCTAAACAAGGGCAGTCTTAACTTCGGAAATTAATCAGACTTTCTTAGAAACACCTTCAATGACAATGAAGACAAATCTCACAGAAAATTGCTTTGGAAATTAATCAGCCTCTTCCTTACACATTTTTTCCAGTAATTTTCTGGGATATTTGTCTTCGTTGCCATTGTAGGTGTTTCTAAGTCAGGAAAAATCTCTTCTTCAAGAACAGAGCCAGCAAAAGCATTTTTTAATGTATTGCAAGCTTTTTTTCTCTATGCTATTTTCTAAATAATCCCATTCCTTCCTTTCCCTGAAACCAAACTGTTAGCATGTGCAGAGGTGGACCTAGTGAGGGGGTAGGGGCAAGGGAATTTATAGGCACCACTCCTGCCCCCCGCAGTCAGCATTGTCCCACTTAGGAAGCAACCACTTGCACCTAGATCCAGTCCCGCAGATATGAGAGGCTCACTGAGGGACAAAAAGCCCTTTTTTTAATTAAAAAAGGTGAAGACTCTACTGAGAACAATACTGTCTTAAGACCCTTATCATTCACTTTCAAACTTAATAAAGTTTTCTTTAGGAAGTTGCAGCCCCTTGCTTTTTACTTCTCTTATGTATACGCTTTATGGGCTCCTTACGCTACAGCACCATTCCTAATAAATGATTAAATTCAACTGTCCATGTCCCACCTTGCTTCTTCATTCCCCACTATTTTCTCTGATAAAACAAGCTAAGAAAATCCCAGTTTCCCTTGACACGGACTTCACCCCTTGAAATCTGAGAGCCATCACAAGCAAGTTTTGTCACTCGTGACATAATGTGATACCAAAGCAGCATTGGACAGTTTGGGAGTACATGCTCAGGGATGTGGGATCGGGGCAAAGGGAAGTCTGGAGGGACTTTGAAAATGCAGCAAGACTTTTGCAGAGTTTTGAGGGGTAGAGGTGTACCCTCAAGCAAGCAGAAATGTAGGAAGCGTGGCAGCATCTGCAGGGCAGAGGTGCAGGAGAGGAACGGAGGAAGGGAGCAGCCAGAGAGCTGTGGAGAGGGGAGGCACGTGAGCAGCAGGGCGAGGC
>NW_009260667.1:3447001-3453113 GCF_000687185.1 Egretta garzetta
AGGAATGCAGGGAAGATGTGGATGAGGAGGAAGGGAATGTGGGGAGCACATGATGCCATAAAGCAGCAAGTTTCTGCAGAAGGGCTCCCAAGTCTGGAAAGGCAAACAGAAGTAGATGAGTGACACGGGAAGTGGGATTGTAAGTAAAAAAGTTTGGAAACTGCTGCCAAAGAGTTATTGAAGTTTAGGAACAGGAAAGCAGCTCCTGCTCTGATTCAGTCTGGAAGCCTTGTCGTGTCCTCCATAAATTCTGGCAGCAAATGCTTCAGGGGGAGGTGTACGAGCTGTAAGTGGGTGCAGAGGGAAATGCAGCTGTGCTCAAGTTGGGAAGAACAGACTGACTGCATTGCCCTGATGCCACCCATGGTCAGAAATGTGCCACACGTGGCAGAGTTGATTTGGGGCTCAGAAGCTTCCTTAGCTCCTGAGTGAAATTGCTCATCTTGGGAGGATAAGCATCTCATGAGTCACTCTGGCACTTTATTGTTAGAGACTGGCATGAGGTTTGGAGAATGAAATTTAGCATCTTTCTTCGACACTGTTTTCAGTACACATGCTATCTGGAAATGTAATCTATCCACATCCATGCCCCATGCAGCTTTTTGAACCTTACATCTCAGCTAAAAAGGTTCCCATGGCAATGAATTATTGAATGATAAGTCTGTGGAAGAAATGGCTTTCTGTTATCCATCTCAAATTTCTTGTCTTTTACATATCAGTGATCTATTATTAGAAGGGAGAAAGACATACGCACATCTTCTACCTAACATAAACAATCCAGATCTCCCTTATATTTTCACAGCCATCAAGTTGCAGAGTAGATAGAAAAGAAGATTTACACAGGCAAGATTTTGCAATAGTGGGAAGATCAGGTGAATGGAACTTTTTCTCAGCAACTAACAGAACCACCCAAAACACAAAACTTGCTATTAATGGGATTAACTCCTACACAGGCATTTGCTAGAAGAGAAAAATATCAGGGTAGAGACAGTCCACAAGATCTTGGGATGTGCTGTGAGCAGTGTTATTAATGCAGAGGGTGAAGAAAGCAACCAGAAGAGTGATTCTATGTAAGAACATGGACGTGAAGGTGACCTGTACAAGTGTCACCGTGATATGGCATATCCTATAACTTTTAGAACAAGCAAGAAGAAAAAAGAGCAAAATAAAGGGAATGGACTTAAGAAAGCAGTCCTCAAAATACTCAGAGATCTAGCAGGCAAGATCAGCACAGAAAACAAAGGTAAGAGAGAAAGGATTGAGGGAAAGTGGAGGGTGCCTGAATGTTGCAGTAAGGTCAAAAGCATGATCCATCCCAGAGAGGAGGATGGCTAGAATTGACCGTCAGAGGCAAATTCAGATAAATCACGAGCCTAAAAAAAGGTCAACACAGTTCTCATCATTATAAGGGAATTACAAGGCAATCAGCTTTTCTTCAATTCATAGAAAAATGCTTGAGCAAGAAATCAAAGAATTTGGGGCATCTGGAAAATAAAAACCAGATTAATGACACCTAACAAGGGTCTGTCACATCAAACTAATATAATTTACTCTCTGTGGCAGGGCAACAGATCTTCTTGGTTAGAAGGTGGAAGTTAACAGCACATACCTTTAGTATATTAAGGCTTTCAACATGCCTTGCATGACATTCCCACAAATAAGCATGGAAAAAAGGAGTAGATAAATGTTAAGAAGCACCATAACTGGTCAAAGCTGACTACTCAGAAAGTAGTGATCAACAGCTCATTCTCAAATTCACAAAAAAGTATTTGCTGAGGTCCAGTGGTGTCTTTACTGTGTCCAGCACTATTTAAGATTTTCAACAGTTACCTATATGAGACCAGACGCATGCTTTTTAATTACATGAATTACTAAACTGGGAGAAGCTGCAGTGATGACAGAGGATGAGATGGGAAGGTAGAGCAATCTTGACAAATTGAAGAAGTGGCTTGGAAGAAATAAGAAAAGGATAAATTAAAATTTTTAATAATTAAATTGGAATAGCAAACTCCAGAAACACAGGAGGGCAATGACCGATTAATGCAGGGTAATGCAGCTTGGGGCTATAGTAGTCTGCAAATTCACTACCAGTCAAGAATTTAGACACAAAATAGGCAACAGCTGTGTTATATGATGGATAAAAATGAACAGGCCATGAAATACGATGTAATTCTTCTGCTATATGTGGGTCTGGTAAGGTTGTGTCCCATCTAGGTTTCAGTAATTCAAGAAGGATTTGTCCTCTAGGGGTTAGTAGTGAGAAGGGTCTGAGGAATTTGGCTCAGTACGGAGGAGACTCCAGTGGGAGACTATGAGTCCTTAAATATCTCATGGTGAGTCCTTAGACACACATAAGTCACTAAACATAAAAATAATTCTTTAAATATGCAACAGATAAGTCATAGGAAAAGAACAAACTCTTCTCAGTGTCTGCTGGGAGTTGGATAAAGAGTAATGTCAGGCATCACAGCAAAGAAGACAGGTTATTCATCAGGAAAATTCCTGCAACAGTAAGGACTGTGCAGCACTGGAGCAGACTGGCAGTGAAGTCTCCATCACTGGAGCTTTTACAAAAGGCTATTGGGCAAGCATCTGCCAAGAATGTAATGCGTTTAGTTATTCTTTACTTCTTTCTCTGAATTACCTTAATTTTGCTACCTTACAACCCACCCTCATTTCCAAAACATTGACAAATGTCGTGAATAAAACAGCCACCAGAACAGGATCTTCTGCCTTTAACTATTTTGTTATAATGAAAATAAACCATTAGCTCTACCCACTGCTTTCTGCCTCCTGCACAATGCTCAGCTCTTGATAATGCTCTGACTCTCAGTTTTTCACAGTTTAGCTGCTTGGGGTAAGACCTGACTAGATCCCTGTAGAAATGCAAACAACTTATTCTGCTTCCAGGTGTCTTAATTGCTCTAGTTTCAATGATAGTTTCGACCAGTTCTGAGGTACAAATGCAGTAATCAGTTATCATCACCAGATTTTTTCTTGTGCGGGGGTAAATACTGGATAAATTTGCCAGTTGAAGTCCTCAGGCACACAGAAATCTTGCTCTCTTTCAGCCCACTAGCCTCCTTGAGGAGTGGAGTGCCTTCCCAGGCTTGGGTATACTATCTCAATGTAGCAACCTACAACTTTTTCAGTTTGCCCCGACATCTCAGTTGTGTTGATTCCTCGGCAGCTTCACCTCATCCTTAGGAGCAGGAGCAACGTCATCAGTGGTAAAGACTTGCACCAAAAAATAACTTTGCTTCTGAAAAATACCTCTGTCTTCTTTTAGTTCCTTCCTTCTGTCCCTGGTGCTCTCACAGCCCCATGGATTCTTTCCTATGACTATCACATCTGATAAGCTTAAGAAATCGTCTTTCTATCTTGACTATTTTTTTTAGCTATATTCCTTTCAAGGCTATGTTGATCCTTCTGATTTCCTGCTAATTTATCACCTACCATAATTTATAATCCTGTTTATTGCCCTCAGTAGGGTCAGATTTCCAAATGCTGAAGGACTGGCTCAAATTACCTCTTAAATCTTGCCGCTTGGCATTCCTCTTCCCCGTCTGGTTCCCTTTTATGCAACCCTAGGCATATCTTCTGACACTACATAACTGTTTTGAGTCGGTGACTTTCTAGGGATTTTATTTTAATTTTAATTTTAAACCCTTTTAAACTAACCCGTTCATCTTATTTTTTAACGTTTACCAGAACCATGTCACTTTCCGGTGTTTTATTTTCCCTTTGTGAGTCTAATTATGTGGTTGTCTCTCCCTAATTATTTAATATTCAGCTACCATCATTTTCTTTGAATTAAATTCTGTGTGTTAATTAAGACAGAATCAGGAATAGCTTTCCCTCTGATGTGCAAGCTACTTGCTCTGAGATCCAACACTTACATCCAAAAAACTGTCTCTTCAGGGTTGGTGCAAGCTGTCCAAGCTGCAGGTAGGCTGACGAACTCTTCTGCCATTGCCCCTTCCCTGCTGCTGGGCTCATTTCTCTTCCGCGCTCACTTTCTTTCCTTTGATCTGGAGATGCGCAATTTCGCCATGATTTTCCTATCAATTTGGCAATGCCATTTTTCTTTGCATTCATGATGACATTATGAGCCTCCTTTTTCTCTCCACAAGTTGGGCATATCTGGGTTTTGCTCAGGTTGGTGATTTGTCAGTAACAGCTATTGAGTTATGTCTGCATCGCCCACAACTGTTAATTCCCCTCCTGGCCGAGGGAGCCTGTAGACCTTGGGCAGCAAGGACACGCTGGCCATGGTGTGCTGCCAGGCAGGAGGAAACCCCTGCTTCCCCCATGGCTCTGGAAAAGCTTCCATTTCCCACATCCATCTTGCAGAAGTGAGGAGAGCCCGCGTGCCCAGGGGTACAAGGACCTCTGTGGCAGGGTCCAGCCCTGGAGTAGGGGTGAGGAAGGACAACAGCTCAACTCATGGCCAACAAAGAGTACTTCAGAGAAACAGTTCACTGCCGTCAGTGGTGCTGGGGCTGCCTGCGCTGGCGTGCTTCTATTTCAGTCCCAAGCAGATGATGCATCTCGTTAAGGGGAGAATACAGGCAACTATTAATACACTTCCTTTGAATCTCATTAAACGCATCTGCAGCAGCCTGGGCCGTCACAAACATCTGCTCAAGAGGCTGCCGTGACGAAGCGATGCCTTCTCCCCGCTCAGCTGCCACCAGCGTGGCCTCACCGCCGTGCCTTGTCCGTTAGGCGCTGTCGGCAACACACGTCTGTCTGTCCTTCTTTAGCAGGAACACGTTGCACAGCGTTCGGCGCTAATCAGGAGGATGCGCTGGGTGCATGGACACATAAACCCTCCCGGCGTCAGGTTACGTGTTGCACAGCTGTTTAAATGGTTGGGAGGCTTTCCCTCGGTGGTTCTTTTATATGGTTTATACGGTGTGAAGGGAGCATTACTCTTGAAGGGACTTAAAGATCTTGGCCCGGTTTGTCTGTGGTCTTTAAAGATCCCATGACGCTTTTCGCAAGAGCTGGAGAATTAATCTCGTTGTGCTGCTTAGGTTTCAACAGGGAGAATTATATTTTGCTTTTCTATCCTTTCTCTTTCTGTGCTCTGCTTTGTAGATTCAGGCATTATTAATACCTTTTATAGTATTTTAAACGTACACTGTGTGTGGCACTGTGAATGGAAATCCGAGGGGTTAATCTCAAAGGAAAACCAGATCCTGAACAGTTTATGTGCTGGGGGAAGATCACGGTAACAGGCAAGAGGCAGTGCTGGCAGCTAACATATGGGCATCGTGAATATTGAATAAGAAAGTACATCAAGTTAAAGCACTGTTAAATACATAAAATATTTTTTAATTCTGGTATGATTTTCAAAATACTTTTTTACTTTAAAAATTGAGTATTTTCTTCAAAACCTTATTTCTTTGACATTGTGCTGGAGTTCAGAGGATAAGAGACCTCACATTTGACGTAAGTGCAGAATACTGGGACTAGACGTCATAAACCAACTCCGTTTGTGTCAGTGTAAACAAGAGCAGAATCCGTCCCGCAGCAGCACCCACACAGCAGACTGCCTTAGCTGGTCGGCTGTCTCACACTCAGATTCTTTCTCAGCATAAGAAACAATCGAATGCCAAATTCGTGGAAATAATTTGGCTTTCCGTAACAGGTACATAATATCCATTAAATAAAAGGCGATGAAATGAGGGGAAATGAAATGGAAAGAGTTCTTCAAAAATGCAGGAAGAAAAATGGGCAATGAGAAAGAAATAGCCTCAAAGTCAGGATTTTAAAACCCTCAGTTAATTTCTAATAGCGCTCATAGGATGTGCCTGAAGGTTTTCTACAGTAAATAACAACTGTAATTCAATTACTGAGGACAGAAAGACCATCAACACCACAGTCTGTGTCTGCCTAAAATGGGCTTGCTACCAGAAGCAGTGGTGCCTTCCAGACCAGAATCCTGCCGCTGTCTACGCCAGTCCTAACAACCACTTTGTGCCCCAAGCAGCACGTCCCAGAGGATGCTTTCTTGCAGGCATGCCAGCCAGCGAGCCAGCGAGCTGCCTACCACCCACCCCTCCTGCCCCGCAGCCCCCCCAGAACCAGCTGCCCCCCCACCCCG
>NW_009260667.1:3453204-3458859 GCF_000687185.1 Egretta garzetta
CCTGCCCCGCAGCCCCCCCAGAACCAGCTGCACCCCCAGCCAGGCTCTGCTCGGCCCCATGGCCCCCTCCTGCACAGCCCGGTTTGGGGAGCAGCATGGAGCAGCTCCCTTTACTACAGCAGACAAGGCAGGGGAGCGTAGGAGATGCATTTGGGCAGGAGCCTGCGGGCCAAGCCATGGTGCGCAGGGACCCACCTCCACCGAGCACAGCCACCAGCATGAAGCGCTCTTCTAAAAACACCGGCAAAGAGCCTTAAATTCAAACGGCATGTTCCCTCTGCTTCAGGAGAGACCGTGGTAGGAGCAGGGAGGTGGAATGCCAGAAATGTTATTGCTTCATGTCTAATAAGCAATAAATGGATTTTATTATTCGCATTAAATCATAACCCCTATGCTAGCTTTCAGAGCTGCTGCAATCCAAGGTAGCCAGTGTATTAGATAATATTGTGTCACGGGGAAATATATGGCTTCCTGTGCTTCCAACTGCCAAATCACACCCAATCGCTATTGTTCGAAAATTGTGTGAGTGTTATAACTGTAACAGATGACATGGGGAAGCTATGTTGAAGTGCTGTAGTCAAATATCACTGAGTATTACTAATCGCACAGTGGGGCCATCCATTCTGATTGAACAGAAGCTGGAATTAAGTTCGGAGCCGCATATCCTGATTTCTCTTTGATTCAACATGGGCCATGACATGTGTCGTTAGCTTCTTCTCTTCCAGGCTGTGCAGAGGAAGCCTCCAATCTAGTCTGTGGGTTAAAAATCTGATATGATGACGCCACAGGAAAAATAGATGCTTTTAGGTGAAGAAGCCTATATTTGGGCATGGGTTTTAGGCTAAAGGCTGTTAGTTATTCATAATCTAAACACACAAGACAAGGAACTATTCTAACGCTTGTTCTGCAGACCAGGGATAACATACAGAGGCCATGTGGTTTGCTCGGGCTGACCCCGGAACGGGGAAGGGAGCTGTGCATGCAGCTTCAAGACTGTATTTCCCTGCAGGAACCAGGCAAAGTCTTGAGAAACAAATATGGATAGGCTTGTTCCCAACTTTGGCTTTGCAATTCCAGCTTCCTGATGCGCACATCTGACACGCGACAAGGGGTACTTAATTGCTGGCACCTGATGGAGGGGAAGATGGCTTGCGGCAGACTTATTTGTCAACATATGAGGGCACTTCCACTCAGAGCGAGAGAGAAAATATCAGTTCGCAAGGACTTGGAAGGAAACAAGGGATTATTCCAACATTTAGGAAACTTCCACTGGAAAGGTTTCACGGCTATAAACCCAACACCTTCTTTGGGTCTTGCACAGTTCATAAGCCTTTCCTCCGGACACGCAGGCCAACTCCTACTTCTGCACAAGCCCAGTTTTGCCAGGGTGAGGGGGCTGCTCCGGATGCCCTGACAGCAGCCCGGGAGCCTGCGGGGGCAGTGACCAGCAAGGCACCCCAAACTTTAATGTTCTGGGGCTGCCTGATGTACCCAGCGACAGTGGCCATGTAACAGTGTCTGGGCTAAAATCAGCACCGAGGTTTTCTGTGTGCCGTGCTGTTCGCTCCCTTCTCCCCCAAACGAGGCAATTTAAAGCAATCAGACTGTTCCCTGTTAGAACCAGGCATTGCCCCCAGCCCCTTAGCCCACCCTGTGAAAGCACAGGACTACTATTGCCCCCCATCACTAAAAACGAGTCCTTTCCCTTTGGCAGGGCCAGCAATCCAGGACAGGTCTGGTTCTGGGCTAAACATGCTGGACACATGCCTTCCCACAACTAAAAAAAAAACCAACCCAAGTCACTTTGAATATTTCTGAGCAGATTTTTCTCTAGCTTTATTCTGACAATTAAAACATTAATGACTCCCTCAGTGTTTCCTGCAGGAGTTCAAAGGCAGCCTTTGAAGCAGACTCAGACTGTGCATTCGGTCTTTCCAGTCTTTGTATCATTCAATTTTGCTAAATGCATTTTCAAGTGAATGCTAAATACTATTAATTTTCATTTTCTCACAAGCACTGCAGACAGACACAGCTGAGTGTTTGTAACTTTTCCATCCCACCACAAACGAGAGAATATGAAAACCTTATTACCATACGTTTTGAAAAGAGTAGTTAATTTCTCGATCTCCCCCAAACTGAAACATTTATCCACAGCTGCTTTTAACAAAAACTGATTTGCGCACTTCACTGCATTTGCAAAATGTTTGCGCAAAAATGAATATAAATTAAATGTAACTGTGAGGAGAAAATGGGCACTCACATGTCCTCTCTCCTACATACATACAGACGCATGCACGCAGAGAGTTAGGAAACCAGAGGAGCCAAATTTCTGTTAAATAGTTTCGTTTGCATTTTCTCCAGCCCTTGTGAATGTTGATAGAAATTCTATAAACTTTTTGTCCAAGAAAAATTAAGCTCAAAATGATGGTACCTCTCCCCCAACATACTCATACTCTGAATGCTAATAATATCAGGCGTTGTTTTGCATACCCAGTGCTTTGTAATCAAAGGAGATAGCTACGCTTTGTAATTTTGAGTCCTGAAAGCGTTCGGCTATCTGCTGCCAGTTATAGCAGCACTAATCCAAAATAATTCTATTATGTGCAGTTGTTTCACATTTGCTCCATAATGTGGCCATTAATTCTACCATCAAGGAAGCTTTCTCTCCTACTAGAATTTAATTGATATTAGCAGACCATTTACTGCACAAGGCTGTACATCAGCGCAAGGAAGTAAAAGAATGAACTCCGCACCGCAGAGGACTGGGAAGAGCACACATAATCGAATAATCAAAAAGTGTCCAAACAGCTAATGGCAGAAATCATCATCTGTTCTAAGGTTTCTTTATCTGATTCAGATGAATGCTCTCAATGTGACTGGAAAATACTCTCCAGACTATTGTAAGTCTGACTGGCGACTGGTCACCACCAGTGTTCTTCAGGGTTCAATTTTGGGGCCAGTTCTGCTCAGTATATTTATCTACAATCTGGATGCGGGAGTTGAATGCACCATGGGCAAGGCTGCTGATGATACCAAACAGCGAGGTGCTGTCGACTCTCTTGAGGGGCGAGAGGCCACGCAGAGGGATCTACATAGATTGGGAGCACTGGGCAATGGTTAATGGGATGAAATGTAACAAGTCAAAATGCTGGATTCTGCACCTAGGATGGAGTAACACTGGGCACAAGTATAACTTGGGAGAGGAGTGGCTGGATGCCCTGGCAGCTGAGAGGACAAACCCCATCCTGGGGTGCATCAAACACAGCCGAGCCAGCCGAGCAGGTGAGGTGATCATCCCGCTGTACTCAGCGTTGGTGTGGCTTCCCCTGGAGTGCTGTGTGCGGTGCTGGGGCCCACAGTTTCAGGAGGATGTGAAGGTCCTTGAGTGCATCCAGAGGAGGGCCACAAAGCTGGTGACAGCTGGAAGGCATGTCCTGTGAGAAGTGGCTCAGGACATTGGGTTTGTCTACTTTGGAGAGAAGGAGGCTCAAGGATGACCTCATTGCTCTCTGAAGCTTCCTGAGGAGTAGACATGGAGAGGGAGGTGCTGAGCTCTTCTCCCTGGTATCCAGGATAGGATGCATGGGAATGGTTCAAAGCTGTGCCAGGGGAGGCTCAGAATTGACATTAGGAAGCATTTCTTTGCCAAGAGGGTGGTCAAACACTGGAACAGGCTTCCTAGAGAGGTGATTGATGCCCCAAGCCTGTCAGTGTTTAAGAGGTAGTTAGGCAATGGCCTTAAAAAGATGCTTTGACTTTTGGTCAGCCCTGAAGCAGTCAGGCAGTTGGAGTAAATGATCATTGTAGGTTCCTTCCAGCTGAAATACTGTATTCTATTCTCTTCCATTCCATTCCATTCTATTCTACTCTAGCTCTCTGCAGCCTTGGCAGAGGGGCAGCCATGCCAGCGAGGGCAGAGGAGGCCTGCAAGCCCAGGTGTGATGATTTGCAGGTGCAAATTGCTGGTGGGGGTGGCGGGGGGAAGAGTCACCCAGCTGCTCTTCAGGACAGTACTTTTCCTGGGACATATTTAGGGTTTCTAGCCTTGTAAATTTATGTCACTTTTTTTTTTTTCCCCTACAAACCTCTCCTTTTCTTCATTCACAGAATCACATGTTCACACTTGTTTCAGTCCATCATATTTTGCATTTCCATTTGCCTTCGACTTGAAGTGAAATCCAAATGTAAAGCAATGCCCTCCACCTCCCCGGTGTGGTCTAAATTTGTTTGACACATAGACAAATCCTTGGAGGTTAAAGACCCTGGGACACTGTGATTAGAAATAAAACTTGACACACAGTTTATCCAGTTTGCAGTCATCACCCCTCAATGCCAAGCTCAGCAACAGGCCCTGGGGACCGGGATTTTGGCCTTGCTGATGATACCCCAGCCTACCCCAGTGGCAGAATGAGCCACAGTTTGGTAATATGCTCTCTGCTCTCTGCAGCTCGGGTGAAGCCATCAGCCAGAGCATCTCCAGTGGGTTGGAGATGTCAGGTGCTGCGGGCATCGGTGGGGGTATCTGACCAGCCCAAACCTACCTGGTAAGGGAAGAAATCCCCTTCAGATATCCAGCACTCCAGCTGTGCTCCAGTGGTCTGCATGTGAGCCTAAGAATGGGCAATATTTTAGGCTTGCTGTCACTAATTCATTGCAAGGTCCTCCAGGTAGTGGTTTAAGTTTCTGCCTCAGGTTTGCTGTCCCTGCATGAACAAAACACACACTTTGCCCCCCCTCCTTCCCTTCCTTGCATCCCTGGAAACGGTTCTGCAGTTCAGATGGTCAGAGGACTTAACGATGAAAAGCCGTTAGCGTTACTCAACCCTCTTCCAAGCTTGGCTGACCTGATAACCTGAAGGGAGGAGTAAGTTACACAGGTTTTTACTACTTTGGCTAACGTGTGATGGGCCTCCTTGGTTATTTTTTACTAAGTTTGTTTTAAAAGCCCGCAGTGGAGTTATATGTGCCCCTTCCACTCCCTTCCACCTCCCCACCACCCATCCTGCCCCTGGTCCCTTCCTTTGCAGGCTCTGTCTCCTGCCAGGAGGCATTATCACACCCCCTTCCTACAACAAAATATTAAGAGCCTTTCTTTTAATTTACCCTGCGCGTGATCGGGTTCAAAATCTCTTATTGTGTTTCGCAGAATCTTTTGTAACAGGATTAGATACAGCTGTGCGGTAACAGCACCGTAAATAAGTTATGACTTAAGGGCAATTTTTTAGAACACTTGTCTTAGTGATTTGTCATAGCTCAGGGTGAGCTGCCCTTCCTGACCCATGCCGTCTTCGGGCCATCAATATTACGGCCTTACAGCTTTACCTCTGTGGGCTGCAGTGTTTTCCCCTTCAGGTTGGATCAGACCTTTCAGTTTAGCTTCCAATCCACTGCTGAGCTTAAGGGCTGCTTTCGAAAATCATTTGAGCACCTGGAAACGTACCTCTACTCATGCTCTTACTATTTTTATGTCTGTGTACTCTTGATGGATTTTCAACATTTGCACCCATCTGTTAAGATGAGAGGAACATCCTAGCTTGAGATTCTGAGCTGCATCTCCGAAGCAGAGATTTTCAATAACCAATCTGAAGCTGGTAATTGCAGCAAGACCCCTAAAGGTTGGGTGTAGTTATACCGATATCAAAGTGCTAAAAATGG
>NW_009260667.1:3458886-3459992 GCF_000687185.1 Egretta garzetta
ACTCTGTCCCTGTAGGACCAGATAAATTAAGGTTTCCCAGCTGAACTCTGCCCCTGCAAAAGTTTTTACTGACATAAACATATATGAGGAAAGAAAAATCAAAACCATAGGAGATGCAATTATAACAGGAAAGCCTGCATTTCTTAAAGATTTCAGGCACGTAATCTTTTTTGAAACAAATGAAAATTAAAGGTATTTAGATGCCCACCACTTACAGGTTTTAAACCCTCTCAGACACTTGCACATCTTTAAAGAGATGGTTCTAGGACTATTTTTGGTCTTTTCTTGCTTTCATTTAAAGCCAATGGCACTGAAGTGCTGCTGAGGATTTCACTGTAGCCTCTCTGCTGGACGGTGAGTATCTGCATGCCATTTTTGGCATTGGCTGTCCAATATCTGGTCCTCTTGGAATGAAAATGTTAGGATCACTGTCATCAGCGCTACCTCGTTCATTGGGTTGCCAAAAACTGAACAACGCTCACAGTCAGTACAAATTAAAAAGAGGAAATCTTGAGGAACAGGTGCAATTTCACCACCATTCAGTCTTTGCTGAATTACCAGCACCAAGAGCATACCAGGGGACAAGTTTGTTGCCATTCCTGGTCCCACTGGGAGGGCACGTGCCCAGGAAGACAAGGGGCAAAGCATCCCATCATGTCCCCATGCCTACACCCAGGGTCTCCAGCTGGCCCGTGGTGCATGAACCTTGCAGGGTGGCCGCCCGGAGACAGCCCAGGTGCCACGTGGCCATGCTCAGGGTGGTCCCTCTGCACAGAGCGATGCCCCATGCCATGTGTGGGGCACAGCTCCATGCTGGGATGGTCACACCAAGCACTTTCCACTATTTGCAGGGACCCTTCTGCTACCCAGCGGGGGCTGCTGCCTCCTCTCCACCCCATAGGGCAGTGCCGAGCTTGGGTTTTTGGAAAGTGTGTTTATGGCAGCTCTCATACTCCTCCAAACAAGCCCTGTGAAGGGAGGACCCCATGCTTTGGGGGAGAACGGTCCTAGAAATCATAGAATCATAGAATCATAGAATGTTTTGGGTTGGAAGGGACCCCTAGAGGTCATCCAGTCCAACCCCCCTGCAGTGAGCAGGGACACCG
>NW_009260667.1:3460164-3461989 GCF_000687185.1 Egretta garzetta
TGTCACAGCTGCCCCTACTAAAAAGATTTTCCCCATCTTTCCTATAGGCCCCCTTTAACTACTGAAAGGCCACAATCAGGTCTCCCCGCAGCCTTCTCTTCTCCAGGCTGAACAAGCCCAATACCACCTCACCGCTCTTTGCTGCTCTTCCTAACACAGCAGTCCTGATTTAGGGCTGCAGCTGGGCTGGGAGGCAATTAAATGCTTCTCATCATATTGTATGAGATGGGGATAGACTGTAAAGA
Source organism: Egretta garzetta (assembly GCF_000687185.1). Lineage (NCBI taxonomy): Eukaryota > Metazoa > Chordata > Aves > Pelecaniformes > Ardeidae > Egretta > Egretta garzetta. Next base: position 3,460,410 of record NW_009260667.1, read on the forward strand.
TGATTTCTGAATGCATACAAGTGGCAAGTTGATAGCCTCAAACGCTTCTCTTAGTGCTTCTGGCAGGCAGACCTGCTGCGGCGGGTAGTCAGTGCTGCAATGTGCTCACCGGAAAACCATGTGCACAACTGTAAGGGGTGAAGACCCTCACTGACTAATGGGTAGAGCTTATAAATTATGTTGTGTAGGGGAGCAGAAGGAGCTTCAGCTGTTGAAAACTGGGTGGGGGATGCCTGAGCATGCCTGTGGGCGCAGGTGGGGTTGGAGCTGTTGGAGCCCCGAAAGGGGACGGGGCTCAGGCTTCCTGAGAGGGATGGGGATGATCCCACTGCCTGCCACAGCCAGCAGCCTGGCTGTGGGCTGAGCAGGACACAGGCAGGATGGCACCCAGGGCTTGAGAAAAGTTCAGTGTTGGAAAACCGCTCCCCATCTTTGCTGGGGGAAAAGGCAGCAGGGCTGTTTTGGGGCCAGGGGCAGGCTGCCGCTTTAGGCTGCAGCCTGCTTTGCCTTGCTAGCACTAGCTTTAAAAAGAGGCGCTTGCCTGGCGAAAGCATGGGTTTTTACTGATTTCCTAAAGGGAAAAAAAGTTTATTGCAATTTTGCATAACTGATGGTGTTATCTGAGAGGATAATTGTTGGGTGTAATAGCAAACATTCCTGTTCTCCACACAGCCAGCAGGTTTCGGGAATGAATAGGGGATTCTTGTTCGAGCAGTTACCCCTGATGGGTTCCAGCTCCTTCCCTGAGACACGGCTCACTGCACGCCGCACCAGCTTGGCACTCCCATGTCTCTCAAATGCAGCGTGCGTTTCAAGTCTTTCCCAAAGATCAGCAAGCCCACAAGGCAGCGGTTATGATCCTCACTCTCTCCTGTGTTTATTTTTAATCAATATGGATTATTTATTTGGTTGTGGTAAGGACAACAGTATAGAAAATTCTAGAGACCACCCCACAAATGAGCTACGGGACAGTCAATGTGGGCTTTTATTCCAAACACTCAGGTGGCCCTTCAAGCCCTCTCTTGGCCATTGCTACCTCCATCGGCACAACCCGAGGGTGGTACTTTGCTACCACCATGCTGAGACCCAAACCAGCCCAGGCTGGGTGAAAGCAGAGTCGGGGCAGGGGAGGAAGGTCAACAAAAAGGCAGCAGTGGAACAAGAGAATGGGCCTATGCCCTAGCAGCCCTGGCGTGTAGGAGGTTGCCCACCTGCTCCAGCCCAAGTGTGCCAGACGACTGGGACCTGCTAGCATGCCACGGGTGCGAACCAGCTCGGGATCAATCCTGGGTTAGTACAGCTCTGACCGCAACATGTTAAGCTGGCAGGAGCACAGGGACACGGTATTATGGTAGCAGGGCTTTGGGATGAGGACTCACTTGCATCTTCTTTGCTCCTGACTGAGAAGACGTGCTCTGGCGGGGCCACTCTGTGGGGTGAGCTTTGCTTTTCTAAGGTTTCCTGTTCTCTTGTCATCAAGTGATAGAATCATAGAGTTGTTTAGGTTGGAAAAGACCTTTAAGATCATCAAGTCCAACCATTAACCTAGCACTGCCATCCCACCACTAAACCATGTCCCT
>NW_009260667.1:3462485-3468658 GCF_000687185.1 Egretta garzetta
ATCGCTGCGTATTTCCCCCTGCCACTGGCGGCCTTGGGCAGGTGTAGCCGGCTTGCCAGGCTGGCTCACCTGGTTGTTATTTTTTCCACAGCTACCTTTTTTCCTTGTACCCTTGCAAAGGCAAGGTTGGGAGCACGAACTTTTGCTTCTTGCTTGATAATGTTATCAAAACTGCTGTGCTCCCTTCCCGCTGATGAGGAGCATGGGCAGGCTCCTGGCTGGCTGCGTGCGGGAACAGTCAGTAAAAGCTATAAAAAGCCTTTGTGCACGGCAGCTTCACATATTCACCAGCATGTAGAAACACTGTCCTAAATTATCGGCCGTACAGGTGTCTGCAGAGTTGTTGCAGGACACTTGAAAGTGGAAAGGCCTCTGGACAAGTGCCCTGGCTTTGCAAAGTTGCTGCAGGGCTGCAGCTTACCCCGGGGGAGAGGGTCAGCCCCTGCAGGTGCGAGGGACCAGGCAGCGAGAGCCCAGCACGTTCCCCCGCATGACCTGCGTGGGTCTGCAGGGTCTGCCCGTACGTAGGGCTGCGGGGAGAGAAGGTGCACCCCTTGCTCGGCAGGAGGAAGGGCTGGGGGCAAGCGAGACACAAAGAGTCAACTGAGCAGAGAGCTTGTGAAAACTTCCTACCTTCTCCGTGTGCGTGTCTTGTTTGCTGAGGGAGCAGTTGCTGCCTTTCCCTTGTGTGTTGTCTCTGTCTACCTTGGTTTAATTTCTCTTTATCCGTAACAAAGCAAAGAAAGACTTCATTGTGCTGTGTTTACTGGGCTAGGTACCCACTTCAGTGCATAAAGGTATAGATTTTGTAACTCCAGGATAAATAAGCAGCAACTCAGCCAGTGTGAGCAATAGAAGAGAGAAACACAAGAAACCTGTTGGTGGCACGTGAGCGTAAGAGAGGGGGAGGAACAGGTATTCTGGCTGTCAGTTGTTTGAAATGGGAAGATGCCAACTTCTTGGGCCACAAAACATGAAAATCTGAAGGGGTGGAAAAACAGAAAAAAAAAACAACCATGTATTTTTGTGATAGGGTTTCTGTGATTTTCTGGGTCCATTTGTGGTTCGACGTGTACATACGCACACCGCTCTCAATAATATAATTCCGCAAGCAAACCACTCTGGTAATGCGTTCTTTCAAAAAGCAGGGAGCAACAGCTACCGGAGGCTCGGGAGCTGCCTCCAGCAGCCATCTCAGCACAGCATCCTCTGCGTCAAGGAGATGGTGGAGGCGGGCAGAGGGGCTCCAGCCCCCCGCAGCATGCCTGGACGGGCACTTGGTGCCGGGGCCCCCCAGCGCTGCCCACGGCCACCTTGTGCAGAGGGTGGATGGGCGGCCGGGATGAGACACCACATCACAGCATCTCACAGCACAGCGTTTACGCTGCTCCCAAACACCGAGGGCCCATAACATGCAGTGAAAGCTTGAAGCCATTGCCCAGGGTTTTACCCCTGCAGCCTCCTGTGAGATCAAGTTCTCATTCCAGACTCAGACCTAGTCAGATGTGAGATGACAAACAAGTCTCAGATCTGAAGCACTTTTTATCACTGACAGCATTCAAACTTCTCTGGTTTTAGGCCAAGCTTGTTTTTAAAAAACCCCACCTATTTATTATTAGCACATCTCTGCAATTCTAAGAGACTTCAAACAGAAAATTCTTATGTGAGTGTACCAGAAGACAGCTAAGTTTCAAAATTACCCTTCAAGCCGACCACAAAAAAGAGAAAGGAAATCAGGAAGACAAAAATGAGCCCTTGTTACATGAACAGGCATGAGGTTGCCATTTGCACTGCAGTTCTTGGCTCTTCTGTGAGCCCCGTATGCTCCACCAGTGCCTTCAACCCAGGCGTTACTTGATTAGGGAGCTTGAATTAAGTGGCTACTACTTAAAATTAGCCTACCAGACTAAACTATAGGGTTTTAATTAAGGCACTTCCTTACAAGGAACAGTAAAGGGCACGGGGAACACGAGCTGTTTAGGGGATTAGCTCCCAGGTAGGGGCCAGGACTCTGAAGGGCTGGAGGTCCTCTGGTTTTGCCCTCTGCCCACCCATGGGCCGTGCAAGCCCACAGGCAGGAGCCTTTTGGAGTAGGAGTCCTCACCACACCTGCTGCTGTTCTTGCTGGCTCACATGCGGCATAGGCAAGTCTGGGCTTGAGAGCAGCCTTACGGCAGCTTGCACCAGCCAGTGTAGAGATAACCATGAAGGCTCAGAAGCAGCAGTGCGGAGAGAAGTGCCCTCTTTAACAGAAGCAAGGTAAACTGCTGGTGTGCCTGAAGAGGACCTCTTTCAGGCATATGGCCCTAGAGGACTTCATGAACATCACAGTCTGCATGAAGAAGGGTAAAAAATTAGATCCGTGGTCTACAGGATAGGGTGTAGAGGTGATTTGCTGTCAACAGTAGCTAGCCAGAGGCGTCTGGAAAATAGCAAACTGAGCTCAATGGCAGGGCCTATGGGCAATTACTGCTTGGTGGGGAGGAAATGAGGAGTGGAAGATAAGCATAAAGGGTGCTAAGAGGCCCACATTTTTCCAGGTGCAGCAGAGTGGAGGACATGCTGCTTCCTCAGGGATTTGTGTTCTCTGTCCCCTCCTTTCCCCATCTTTGTCCCCTTGCACCACAGCAAATCTAGTTCCCGTCTTGGAGCTCCAATGACTACCCCCTGCTACAAGACTTTCAATTCCTCCAACATCTTCTAGATTCCTCACTACCCTCACAACCTTGTTGCCTATCTGTATCGACTCCTTTCAATGTCCCTCAGTTGTGAGCTGGACAGAAGGCAGCACATATTATGCTGTACAGAGCTATGCAGGTTAGATCAAATAATTGCTCCACTGTGTAGAAGCTTTCCTCTCAGAAAGGCCATGACTTCGGGTGTCCTTCCTCTCCACAGCTGCCTGTTATCACAGGACTTGCAGGATCTTTGAGATTTCTACCTCACTGTCAAATATGGTGGAATCTATTCAACCTCGTCAAACCTATGAAGAAGGGGCTGAGAGACACACAGGAACAGCACAGTTACATAAATGAAATTACCTTAGGAAATCAGTCTCAGCTCACTGGCAGACATGAAATGAAATAAAGAGCTTGCTTTCATTTGCAAAAAATTTGTAATGTGGCATTTGTGGTTTTCTGCAAGGAAGAGTCTGATAAAGGTTTGAATTCCAATCAAGGGTGTAGGCAGAATAAAAGAATTAGTCCTCTCCTTTAAACGATGGGAAAAATCAAACTGGCTACCCAGCAGACTTGTACAAGGAAACAACTTTCACATCTGTGCTCAGATAATAATGATACAGTCCATTTCTGTAGTATACATCAGTTAAGGATCTCAAAGTGCCTTAGAGGTCATGGAGCACTCCTCCCTTCACTTACAGTGCACCACCTTTTGAGACATACACAATGACTGCTTTGCACAAGAGCTGACAGGAAACGTGGAAGACATCCATATTACATCTTTCCTAAATGCGGATTGATCAATATACTAAGGGTAAAGTGTTAGATGGTCAAGAGAAAGGCTTGGGACACGGGTGTTGCACTTTGTGGATTGCCTCTCTTGACCTAGCTAGATATGCCTACACATCGTTTTGACTGCATACGGAGAAATCCCATGAGACCCGTAAGGATTTGGCAATGTAATGTCACCAGATGGCAGAATTGAGGACTGAAAGCCAGAATTTGTTGGTGTTGACCAAACGTTTGTCTCCCAGGATGGCTGTTTCATCTCCCATGGGACATGAGTTGCTGATCTCAGGGCAGTTCTCAGAGCACAAGTGATCAAATTACCAACGCTATCACCAAAGTCAGTACAATTAGCTTTCTTGCTGGTTGCTTCAGAAATTAGCCCAAGGGTTGTCTCAAGCCTTTTTCCACTTACAATCTCATTGGCTTGAATCTAAGCCAGACAAAAACCTGGAGAGTCCTGGAGGGCGGATCTTCCAGTGCCCTTAGGAAATGGCTGCTGAAAGAAGTACAACAGCAGGCAACCACCAATGCTGATTTTCATGCATCCAGCCTCAGCCTTGCTCTAGCTATAGCTGAGCCATCACATCTCATGATCTCTGTGGGCGACTGTCACAGCTACCTTCTGCCTCCTGCCGCCCCACTCAGAGACACCTCATACGTGCCCAGTGCAGGGCTGCCATTCCGCCTGACTTGGACCTACGCTGGTGCCAGATGCAATCTCCTCCGTCACACCTGCCCTGGAGACGCTCCCCAGCCTGAGCCTTTACATTCCAGCGCTCCTGCCCTACATGATCCAGTGCACCATCTGTGCCCAACAGCTATCTACAGCTCCTTTAGGTGGTAGAGAAAGGGGTTGTGGCAGTTTTCATCAGCATAGTCTTCCCAAAAATGAGCACTGGCCTCTTCATGTATTCATGAGTTAAACTATTGGTCTTTACTTTGATCATGCTTTTGGAAGAGAATTATGCTGTTACTGTTCAGGAAAGTTTCCTATAATAGCTTAATTTCATACTCATGGCTGTGGCACATGAATGGCAGCCTCCACAATAAATTGCAATAGCTTTGCAAACCCCATTAAGCTTTTTGTCCATCCAAGGGCTTATTTCCCTGGCACAGGCATGCTCATGATTTTCTTAGTAGAGATGAGATCTATCTATACACCATTCAGCGTTCATGCTTTGATAGGCACTTAGGTTTTCAGTTGTTTACTTTATTTACTACCACTGGTTTCCAAACTCCTCTAAGCTGCTGGTTACACTCTTCCAAAATTTATCCCAGTTCATAGTGCCCCATGTAAACCTCCGTATTATCCAAATATCTGCAGTTGCTACTCCAACGGCACCTCGAGCGCTCAGTGCTTGAAGTGTTTGCAAGTGATCTGCTTTATTCTGTGTCCAGCTGAAACTGCTTCCACATAGCAACTAAAAGAGTTTCCAAGTGTGTCTGCCTGTCTGGAAAAGTTGGCCTTCAAAATGACAGTCCCCTATGCGACAAGGCTGATCATTAACACTGTCACGTTGCTAGTGCAATAAGAATGGAGCCCTATGGGGAACAAGAAGTCTTGAAATCTCCATGTGTTCAAAAGAGGGTCCCCAGGGTCTAACTCCTGCTCTTCCACAACATTTCAGCGCTCTGATTCTCACTTGCAGGTGCTAAAGCTCAAGGCTGGGTCCACAACAGATAGCCAGCAACTGCAACGCAAGGACAAGGGGTGGGGGCAAGACTTGGAGACAACTCAGGTATCCTTACCAGGACAACTAGAGGAACAAGTGCTACATGCAACCCTGGTGAGCAGACACTGCGGTGGGTGAGTTAGAGTCACCCAGAGGGACACTGGCAAGTCAGCCAGGACACGCTCACGGTTCTGTTCACTCGTTTAGTATAGAAAGGACCTCAGCCCCTCTTTTAAAAGAACAATGAATTTAATAATAATATTTTTTAAAAAAGAACAGAATTGGAGTGGTGTAGCTAGTGATGCAATGAAGTGAAAGCTGTCAGCTGTGACAAATGACTCTGCTGCAGAGAACCCACTGATGAAAAGCTGTCCTCGTAGATAAATTCCTTTATAGACCCCTGACACTCAGGTCTTTTCCACCACCCCCATTTCATACATGAGTTTCATAGCATTCCTCCCTCCCCTGCCAGTCCTCTCTGCCTTGTTGTGTTGAAAGCATCTACATGTAAAGCGGACTTTAGCATCAAGCTCCAGGGCTCTTTGGAATAGCTACAACAAATTACAAATGATGCGATCTGATGGTATGAAATGAATAATCTCTGCAAATGGCATGGTGTGCTAGCCTGTTTGCTGCATTAGTCAGACACACGCTTTGGTTCAGCAAAGTGCTGCCAAAAATTCTGACCACACCCAGAAAGAAACATGAAAATATTCCTCCCAGGAAAACAGAAAGCTTATTTTAGTTAATTTTTTTAAATGAGATGGTGGCCAGCTAACTGGATTTGACACAGAAGGAGAAAAAAAAAAAAAGCAGTATTGCCCTCCTTCCTCACAAATATATAAATCTTTTGAAGTTTTTTTTAATTACTGGGCCATCACAAAAATGCAGGCAAATGCTGGATGTGCGTGAGCATATACAAGTGCATGTGTGAACTTAGGGGTAAAACTGTGCATGTCTCCTAGACAAGTGCACTGCGTATCATTAATGTCCCCTTCGAGGGTTTCAGAATGTCAGAATGTTAAAAGGAAAA
>NW_009260667.1:3468838-3508971 GCF_000687185.1 Egretta garzetta
AAAAAGAAAAAAAAAAAAAAAAAAAAAAAAGAAAAAAAAAATAGATCCCTGTTAGGTCAAACACAGACTCGGCCAGCCCGGTGTCCTGACTCGGAGAGTCGCCAGTAACAGATGCTTTGGAAAGAATATAAGAAAGCAAGCAAATATAGAGCAATCCTACACTTCCAACAGTCAAGCGGGGACTGTGGGGACTTTCTAAGCTGGAGGCTACATCTGGAGCCCAGTTTTTAATAGCTGCAGAAATGCTTACTGCTCAGGTGGTCCCCCTGCACGCCGGGGAACTTCGCCTTGTAAACAGCGACTGGGGAGCGGCCCCGGGGGCTTGCACTGGGCCGCGGCAGAAAGAGCTGCCACCTGCCCCCGTGTCCCCAGGGAGCCCCCACTTCGGGGCATAATCAGTCCTGGGTTTCCTTGCTGAGACGGCCAACAAAAGTTATTATAATTAATATAAATTGTGGTGATGGACTCCCTAATTCTGCTCAGAGAGGTTATTATACAGCTATTAGACTGCAACAAAATGTGGCCACTACTGATCTGGGCTGGTTTGAATTAATGACCCAGAAATGAAAGACTCTATATCCTATTAACAGTCTGCCAAGCCGTGCCAGCTCTCATTACTTTGGTTTATTTGTAACCCGTCAGGAAGGACCCAACGCAAATCCAGATCTGGAGTCGATCCAGAGCAACTCCAAAAGGCACCTCTACAAACTCCCTCACATGGCAGAGCAGTGTCTGCCCGGTTTCAGCCAGCAATGGGGAAACAAACGTTCATTTCCATGGGGTTTTGTTCATCCAGACGCATGTCAGATGACAACGGTGGAAAGGGACCGGTGAGATGTGAAGAGGGACTCAGAACCCCACTTTGCGAAAGCCATCTGCTGCACTGGTACCACGTTGCAACGTGTAAATATAAGGCAGTTACCTTAAATTTCAACTCTGGTCGGTGCGTGACCCTGGTTTGTACTTTGCTGGTTCCAGCTGGCAAAATAGGGGTGGGTTTGGCAACGGCAGGGGTGCAGGTCACAGCACGTGCTGTGGGGACAGGCCCCAGCACATACCCCCCTATCTCCTGCAACTTGCAACCCCTCTCCCTGTCGGTCGATTGGAGCCAGTGGGACCCTCCAGCTGGCACAGGGCCACCGTGACAGGACCTTCCCAGGGCACGTTTCAACCCCGCTCCCCACCTTACCACCCACGCAACTGTTGGTGCAGGGAGTGAAACCTCGGTACCGCAGCAATAACTTCAGGTTATTGTGCTAATTCCAGCAATAAAGCGATAAGGGAATACCAAGAATACCACGCGGGGAGGGAGTTATCGCTGTGGGGGCCTGTGCCAGTCTTGGCAGCTGAGGCTGGCGATTGCCTATGGCATAGCCCAGGTAGGTGGTGTGCCGGGCCGACAGCCCGCTCACATGCAGCACCGCAGGTTTTCCTATCTGCTTGCTGCTGGAGACTGCAAGGATGAGCATACCAGCGAGCTGAGTCAATCCACACACAGAAAAAAAAATCACCCCTTCCCTCCCCCTCTTTCCCATCTGATGTGAGAGGAGGAGGAGAAGGGGGAGAAAACGCAGCCCCCCGCCTTGGCCCCCCGCAGCCCCTGCTCCTGAAAGAGCCGCTGCAATGGCATCATCCATCTCGGCGTCTGACTGCCGCTTTAATCCAGTCCAGGCTTTCTGCAGATCCCTACTGGAAGGAAGCCATTTTTCTTGAGTGTATTTCCAAGAAACAGTTGACAGGCTTGGCACAGCTATTCCTGGAAATGTTCAATAGGTCATCTTCTGGAAGAGAGTGCTGACTGATGGAATTGAACAGATCTTGTTCTGCACGCCGCGCGCCGCTCGCTCCCTCTCTCGCGACGGCTTGGCATTCGCCTTCGCACCGTGCTGGGGCCCCCACCACCACCACCACCTTGGCATCCCCCCTCACCCCGGCTTGCACCCAACCTGCTCTGCACCACAGCGGCCCGCAGGATTCGGGGTGCCGCGAGCAGTCCATCCCTCCTGGCAGCACTGCCGTCGTCGCCCTGCGCTGCCAGAACAATCGCTGCGTGAAGGCGAGCGGCCCCGGACGGTGAATTACAGCGCTGCCCCTTTGCGCACACACGCCGGTCCCGCGGCAAGCGCAAACCTGCGCGTGTACGTATGCGTGTGCGTGCCCGTGGCGGCTGGGAGCGTGGCGATGCGGGCTGTCCCAGCACGCCGTCCCCGCTCGTCCCCCTGAGCTGAGCCACATGCCGGAGACGGGCTTTTAGCTTTTGCAGCGCGTTGCTCTTTGCCAGCCGCGAGGAAGCATACGGTGAAGTCATGCTAGGAGAAAGTTGCTTTAGGTGAGGTGAACAAGTGAGGAAAAAAACCCTGAAGCTCCATGTTGGGTGGTTTCTTCGGCACCTCCCCTGCCTTTAACCTGTTCCTGGTTGTGATTGCCCTGGAGAGATCTGCTTCCTTCACTGATTTTGGGGTGGATCCTGGCGCCTCTTTCTAACTGAGGAAAAGGTCTTGGGCAGTGATGGCGACCCAGCCTGCGCCAGGTTGGGATGTCTCGCTCTGCAAGTTGGGGCCGTCCTCCAGCCTCCCCCCCATCTGTGTATGAGCCTCGGCAGGTGGAGAGTGCCAGGGGTTGCGCCCTCGGGGTACCAGCCACGGAGGAAAATTGCTCCCTGCAAAGTGCCACAGCCCAGCTCTGCAGCGTCCTGCCCCAGCCTGGCTGCAGAGGAGAGCTCAGGTCCCACCCTGTGTCTTAGCTCCAGGGTCAGGCTTGCCCTTCTGCCCACAACAGGTATTTTCTCCCCATGTTCAGAGAGATTTAGCATGGCTGGCTGGGTTTAAGTCTGGCCTAGACAGCTCCTTATCATGCTAAAGGATCCTTGCTTCTGTATCAGCACAGCTGGGCCAGTATATGCTGGTATCAGCAGTGGCAGCCACGTAATGCTCCCTGCCCCGTCCCACGAGAGGAGCATGAGCAGGGCTTGTCTTCATGTCCTTCGCCAGCAGCGTGAGGTGGATAAGGGCCAGGAGGGACAACCGAGGTGCCTCGCTGGGATGCGGTACAAAGAGCCAGCCTTGCCTCTGCGTTGGGCTGCAGCGATTCTGCAGGTCAGATACTGTCTCTGCCCTGAGCCCTGTGAGCTTTTCCTTCTCTTCTGCAGCCCATGAATACAGCTGTTCTCTAAAATTATTTTTAAATAATGCTCTGCAGGTTCTGTGTTGTCCCCCTTCAACCCTATCCACAAATAATGTACTTGCTCTCTGCCAGGAATTAAATTTCATCCATATCTGTAAAAACATCAAGACAAAACACACCCAGATCAAACAGTTGCCAGAGCTGGCACCAGGCAGGCTCAGAGAAGCCTTCCCTTTCCCCCTCTCACATGGTGGATACATTGCACTGCTGCTTGATTTCCCCCTTATTGCCCCCTCGTTGATTCCCAGTGGCCTGGAGATGATCTTCTCTAGGCTGTGGGTTCCTAAAACTAGTTTAGCATACAACTGCAGAGATATTTTAAGACAGTGTTGTGGTTTAACCCTAGCCAGCAACTAAGGACCACACAACAGTTCAACTCAAATCATGGGTTACAACAATTTAAAGGTATATCCATTACAATCTCCACCCCCTGGTCCCTTTGGGCCAAGTTTAACATTGCAACGAAGTCCTTCCCTTGCTCCTAACCTGGCTAGCAATAAGGGGTTCCTGCTACAGTAATTCCCATAACATGCAACTCAAATCCTGGGTTACAACAATTTACAGGTATATCCATTACAATCTCTACCCCTGTCCCCTTTGGACCAGACCGCTGGGTTTAACATTGCAATGAACTCCTTTCCTTGTCCCTTGCTCTGGCTTGGACTTATCTGCAGACTGCAGCCACTCAAGGTTGTACCTGCTCCAAGTGCAGCCTTTTCTATGAGCCACAGTCTCTCCAGGGGTATACCTGCTGTGGCATAGACTTATCCACAGCCACAGTCCCTTTGAGGTGCATCTGTTCCAGTGTGGCCTCCTTCATGGGCCACGATGTCTTCAGAGACAGACCTGCTCCAGTGTGGCCTTACCCATGGCTGCAGTCCCTCTAGGGATGTACCTGCTCTGTCAGGGGCTTATCCATGGCCACACATTTTGAGGTGCTCCAGCATGCCCTCATGCCCAGCCACTGATGCTTCAAGGTGTACCTGCTGCAGCATGGATTTATCCACAGCTACAGATCCTTCTAGGTGTACCTTCTCCAGCATGGACTTACCCTTGGGCCATAAGCCCTTCAGAAGTGTACCTGCTGCAGCACAGACATAGCTATGGCCACAGGCGCTTCAGGGTGTCCTGCTCCCACGTGGACTCATCCACAGGTCACAGTCTCTTCAACTCAAGTTCATATTGGAATTCCAGCGCATCCAGTAGAGCAGCACAGAAAGAGCAGCGATGCCCTGGCCACCTGCCAGCCCAGGCACATCGCCATTGCTGTTATCAAAATGTTCCCAGGCACAGCAGAGTGAGACGATCAGCAGTACAGCAGCACAGCAAGCAGAGAAAGCAAAAAGCAGCCACTAATGAGCACCGGACTCTAATATACAGTAAGGCAAGCAAGCCCCATGGCAAGCACAGGAACCTCTCAATTAATAGCTAAACAGCAATATCAGCTATAAATTCGATCTAGCACTTTCCAATAAAATCTGTCATTATCTCAAACCCTTCTAGCCCCACTTTGGGTGCCAAAAATGACTGTTGTAGTTTAACCCCAGCCAGCAACGAAGCTCCACACAGCCACTTGCTTGCTCCCCCTGTGGTGGGATGGGGGAGAGAATCAGAAGACTAAAGTGAGAAAACTCACAGGTTGAGATAAAAGCAGTTTAATAGGTAAAGCAAACACCGCGCACACAAGCAAAGCAAAACAAGGAATTCATTCCCTGCTTCCCACCAGCAGGCAGGTGTTCAACCAGGGCTCCATTACGTGTAACGGTGACTTGGGAAGACAAACGCCATCACTCCCAACATCCCCCAGCTCTATATGCTGAGCATGACATCATATGGTGTGGGATATCCCTTTGGACAGTTGGGGTCAGTTGGGGTCAGATGTCCTGGCTGTGCCCCCTCCCAGCTTCCTGTGCCCCCCCAGCCTGCTCGCTGGTGGGGTGGGGCAAGAGGCAGGAAAGGCCTTGGCTCTATGTGAGCGCTGCTCAGCAGCACAAACAGGACAGACAGGACCAGCACAGACAGGAAAAATAAGGACTTGAAGGTACTCCTCGTGCTAGCAATGCAAACCAGGGCGAACACGCAATGGACACTCGGTCCCCAACACTCCGGAGCACAGCCATTTTACAGCTTCCCACACACTCTTAGATGCTGCAAGTCTTCCCCATTTGAAAAATTAAAGCATTTTTTCAAGAAGAAAGTAAAAATCACTGACCCCATTTACCGGTGAGCGGAGATGTCTGAAGGGGGGGCTACACTGAGCTCACAGCTGCCAGGGCACCCAGGCCACCGACTCCAAACTAGAAGCCCCCCAAGGAGGACCATGGAACTCATGGCTGTTCATCTCATTAGAAACATAGGAACCAACCGTGAAGCTTAGCCCAAAACGAAGACTCTCCCCAGAGCTGGGGGAAGGTACAAAATGAAAGGTTTAGAGAACCTCTTTCAACTCTACCCTTCTGAGGAGAGCCCAGGAACGCGCTTTTACTCTTCAGGCTTTGCTCCCTACCTCCAAAGCGTGGGACTGAGCAATGCTTCTCCCATAGACACCCTCTTACGTGTGGGTGTGGGTGCCTGCCGCAGCACGTCGGGATGAGGGCCATCCCCGTGGCTTCCCTCCTTCCTTCCCTTGCCCCAGCCCCTGTGGGTCCTCTCGTCTGCTGAAGGCTACCCCAGGCACGCACACACCGTAGACCTAGTGCTGTATTTCTCTAATTTGTGCTCTCTGTGGGATGCACCTGCTCTGTAACATTGACAAAGCGGTGTTTTTCCAAATCTATGCCTTCTAGTCCTTTTTTGAGGCATTAATAAACATCTCAAATCATCATTTGTTACTGACTTAATCACTGGTTGTCACCACTCAGTAAATATTTCAAACAGCTGACAGCGGGAAACACCCCGTCATGTGCAGCATGTAAGATGAGCTCTTGAAAAAAGATCTCTGAAATAAAAAAGGAGTCGTTCATAGTGATGCTTTTTGGGGTCCTTGCCTCCTGGTGGGTGGACATACAGAAAAATGTGCAAAAGTCCTTTAACCAGCATTCATTTGTTCATTCTTGGAGATTTTGCATAGTTTTCAGAAGCTCATGGGTGCCGGTGGGGCCAGCGGCTGTGCCTTCCCCAGGGTCTGGGGGTCCCCCCATGGCAGGAGGAGGCTGCGGCTCCATGTCCCCTGGGGTAGCCCAGGTCAGAGGGGTGGGAGGACCTCCTGGAGCTGGAGGCTTTGCAGGGCTGTGTCAGGCTGAAGAACACACCTTTCACCTGACCTTCAAGAGACCACTTTAACGTGAGACTTGCCAAGTCTGCAGAAAAAGCAGTTTATGGCTAAATGCAAGTAGATTGGGGTAAAAGAGGGGAAGGGATGTAGCAGAAGGGGGCAAGTTGTGTTTTTCTGAGTAGCTGCAGGAGAACTCATCCTCCTCTGGCTGAGAAAGAAATCCCCCTTTACGGTTTGGGACGGGATTCACATATATACCTTTAAAATCATACAGTGTTTATTAATAGAATGTGCTCTCCTTCCCTAAACCTAGATTCCCTATAGCTCAGTGTCTGATGACGGGCAGCTAACAGGCAGTGTTGCTTTGTCATTTTTTGTTCAGAGCTGTGGTTTTTTAGAAGCTATTTAGAAACATCTCTTCCATTTTACTTGCCTGTGTATCTCCCCGCTGTCTGGCCAGCTTGTGGCTGATAATTCTCAGTGACTCACAGATAAAACCTATTAAAAACAACCCTAAGCAGTGACAAACCAGATGTGCAGTGAAATTTTAAAAACATGCTATGACTTTTTAGGAATACATGCAATTAATATTAAACAGATGCCTGAAGTTTCCTGCACAGCTGTTTCTCTATTACGTGTCATGACTTTTAATGGCACTGAGGTGAGACACACAGACATGAGGAAATGCAAGACTATTCCAAATTCAAGCTTTTAAAATTCTAGCAACAAAGAGGGGAGGAAAAAAAAAAAAAAAAAAAAAAAAAGAAAGCCAAACCACCAAACCTCTCGCAAGTCGCAAAATGGAACATTTTTTTTCTCAAGTGCTTCACAAAGCAGTCAGTTGAGTATCTCTCAGTCAAGGTAACGTATGCAATCCACTGCTTGGTAGCTTATCGCCTTTGTTAGGCACCCTTGTCTTTGCTGGCTTCCTCCAATATATCTATTTTTGTAGCAGAGATCCACTCTGTGTTTATACACAGCCAGGACTAGAACTGGATTACAAGGCTGTGTTTTGTTCCAGAATCCCTCTTGCTGTGTGTGAACTGTTTATACAAACCGAGTAGGTCTTTTTTCCAGGGAAGCTTGTCTACCACGTTTCAATTTCCTTTTATTGGATACATGAGCCATTTATTACCCCCTGAAAGGCCTCCCTGAAACTCACGTTGTCAGGACCTCCGCGGCTGGTGAGGTGGCAGCGTTACCACAGGGGCCGTCAGCATTGGCAGCCAGAACCATCAGGAGCTGAAGGCACCTTGTCTCAAAAATCGGGACTTTGAGGTGGGATTGATTTAATCTGACACAAGGGATGGGATTCATCTCAATTAATGTACATACCTACGGACGAGCTAGGCATCAGTTATAGTCCCTGGGGTGTGAATTCATCTCATCCTAGCAAAACCATAAGGAAAGGCAGATGAATTGCACCCAAAAGGTGCCTACTTGTCTCCCTTGACTATAAAAGGGATGCGACAGGGATCAGCTCTGATGTAGGTGTCTCTGTGGTAGATGTCTAAAGTTAGATGGATCCTTCTCTGGCTTTCTAACGCTAAATGATTGGCCAACGCAAGTCATCTATATTCCCTTGGCAGCCAGGGGAAAAGGGATCCCTCTAGAAGATGTCACCCACATCCACCTGACAGGTGGGCTGAGTTGCCTGCAGGTGGTGCCCACCTTCATTCTGCTGCCTATGGGAGAAGCATAGAGATGTGCCTGATCTTAGCTGATGAAAGCTAGAAGGGATGAAGTCAGGTCTCCATCTCGTGGGGTTACTTTGCTTCAGGATCACACCTTCAGCCATGACCCCTGTAAGGCCTCAGCTCATCTTTTGGCTGGCATGGCACAAATGCATTGGTGCTTTCACGTTTCCTCAAAAATCTTTTCTGGCTCCAGGGTTAAGCAGTTTAAGTGGCACAGGAAAGCCTTTGGATGGTAAGCAGCTCCACCCCAGGCACCCTACAGGCTCTTACCCATAGGGTGCAGTTCCCCCTCCCACCCACTGCCCTCCCTCCCAAGGGGATCTCCTGTGGCCCCAAACTCCTCCTGCAGCAGCTGCTGTGGCTCCCTGTGTCCCTTCCGAGGCTCATTATAGTTCTGATATTTGCTCTCTCGCTATTTGTCGTGCCTTCTGTGGGGAGTCACAGCCAGTTTATCAGCTACCAGGAGCATGCTTTCTGGGCTGAAAAGCAATTTCCTTTTCTCCTCTTATTGCAGGAGCCTAAGAAGGGTTTGATTTATGCCATCAGTTTTAGATTTAAAAATCTTCAGCTTCACCTAGGTACATTTCCTGGAGATCGGCAATGCTTAGTATTGTAAGCATTTAGTAATGCTTAACAGATGAGCAATTCTGTTATGCCATATGATCATCTCATATACATTAGGTCTGGATTTTTCCCCCTATGTTAGTTATAGCCACTGTCAAACGGTGCCGTTCATCTTTTCCTCCTTCTCTTACCAAGCTTATGTTCCCAGGAGAGTTCACAGCAGCGAACACGGCAGCCCTTCGACGCTGCTTCTGACCAGCTGCGCTTCTGACTTACTTTTGTGCAGCACTCCTACTTTGTTGCTGTAATGGCCCTTAAAAAACATAAGCATTTGCCAACATGCTCAAGTACAGAAGAACACAATGGCACTATTTGAGAAATGCTGGCTTTTTAATGAAAAACACTGCTGTTTGCCAGGGGAAGTGCCATTCACCGCCGCACGGGTAGCTCAAACTCAACGGGCCACACTCATCATTGCCAGATTTCTGCTGGGCTCGTCAGAAGTATGAGCCACCGTGGTCCACCCTGAGGGTCCACGCAAGCCCATGCTGAGGATGTCCATGGTGGGGGGGGCAGAGCGGGACCAGCTGCGAGCGTGGGTCAGGCCCACCTCAGGCATATAGCAAAAGGGCACCATGAGGAGTGAGCAGGAGTATGGGTCTCCGTGTTGGGCCCAGCACTCACCCGTTCCCCTTCTCCAAGTTGGGAACGGGTTGCCCAGAGAGGTGGTAGATGCCCTACCCATGGAAACATTCAAGGTCAGGTTGGATGGGGCTCTGAGCAACCTGATCCAGTTGAAGATGTCCCAGCTCATTGCAGGGCGTGTTGGACTAGCTGGCCTTTAAAGGTCCCTTCCAACCCAAACAATTCTGTGATCCTATGATGCTATGATTCTATGATTCCATGCTTTTTTTGTAACACTTATGAGAACAACCTGCGTTTCTAAGACGAGACACTCGGGAGAGGTTTTGAAGCAGCCGATGCTTCTGTTGACTTATTTCGGTTCCCAAGGAACCAGCTATTTCAGTTGCCAGTTTCTTGAAGCAAGGCTGTGTATTGACTCGCAGCCCTGCACCAGAGCTGGGAGAGCCCCTCGCAGCCTCAGAGCAGCAGACAGGTTTCTCCAGCTGATGGAGCCTGACCTTCCCGTGATGCCCCCCAGCTCCACCAGAGCTGGACCCAATAGCCTGGGCAATTAAACGCATCCCCAGACCAGGACCAAAAGCCAGCAGGAGGCCTTGGATGGGGTGGCTGAGCCTCCCCATCCAGCCCTGCAAGATGCATGTCCTGACATTGGCCTGGCACTCATTTCCCCTGTGCCGGGGAGATGGTGGTGGCCGCGGGCCCCTCAGGCAGCACTGGGTGAGCTGCAGCCGTGGCCAGAAGTGTTTGCTGTCAGCCGTGCTTGGCTGGGTGCCTGCTGGCGCTTCTTTTGGGTGACGACTTCGCTTCAGTCGCTCATGGCTTGTCACCTCGCCAGGATGCACGCCTTGTGGGATTAGCTTTTGGAAATCGCAGCTGCGTGCCCTGTGAGCAATGTCCCTTCTAGGAAAGCACGTTAAACCTGGAGCCAGCCTGTCAGCTGGATTTCAGGGTGAAATCTGATGTCTCGGTTGTGTCTGCCTGGGAAAAGAAAAAAAGAAGAAAGAAAAGTCCTACCTGCCGTGGCATCTGCTGGTGTCAGAGGACATGTCCCCCAACGCGCGGCCTCGTGGCAGGGCCGGGGAGCCAGCAGGCAGGGACCTGGGGCACTGGCATGGACGGGGCAGTGCTGGGAGCGAGCCCTCCAGGAGCTCCGGAGCTCATTCCCTCCTCTCCCGATCCCTTTATGCCTGTCCTCTACATGCTCACGCACACATGTCCCTCTCTGACCTGTTCGCTATTCCCCATCTTTACCAGGTGCCTGGGGGCTGACTCACCAGGGCCCTGAGCTGACATGGAAGCGGAGAAGCCAACAACCCGTGACATGGAGCCCAGTCTGCAGCTGAAACAGGAAAATCGCAGTCCTCAAATTCACAACAGGCTGGTCAGCCAGACTCAGGGCTTTGTTTCCAGTCTGGTTTTCTTCAGATCTTTGCTATGATTCTTGCCTGCTTCTATGACGTGCCTCTTGCTTTAGATAGCTAGTTCCAGGTTTGTGTGGTTTTGTTCTTTTTTTCCAGAGTTGCATGGGACCCAAATACTTGGTGCTAGGTGAGAAAACCTGTGTGTATCACAAGGAGGAAAACCTCTGGTCTCCTCTTCAAGGCCCGTGTTGACATGCTTTGCACCATGGCTGAGAAGCACCCCCATGCTCCTCAGAATGCCCTCTGCTCTGCAGAGGTTTTGGTGCTCCATCCTGCTCGCCGTGCCGTGGCCACTTGCTCAGACAGCAAACCCCAAGCGTGCGTTAAGTAAATAATCTCGGGCTCACTGCGCCTTTGTCAAGCCTTGCTCATTGGAAGTCTGCATCGCTCTACAAGTTGCAGCCTGAAGTGGTTTCTCAAATGTTGCAAAGTCAGGACCAGCAATGGAGAGGAAGAATATGTAATTACGGAGGCTCATTTCACATGCGGACATCAGACCTGGCGGCACGGTGAGCCCAGCGCGAGGCATCTAAAATTCCTTCAGAAGGCTTGATTTCCCAAGTCCCTACGTGGCTTGTTTGTTAATCCCGAGATTTTTCTCAGAAGTCTTTGTTATCCAGAAGAGGGGTGTGTGCTGATCACATGCTGCTTCTTGGAAATTACTGGGAGGCAACTTACTGGGAGGTAATTCTAGATGGGAATCTGAACAAAAGGTGTTGCTTAAGCATTTTGAAGAATAATTGAGCACTTGCTATGCAGTTTGTTTAATAACCTGAAAGACGGATCCTTATCAGGAGTCGCCACATGCTCCAGTTATTCAATTGCTTTGGCATTTAAATAAAGCCTAGCAAATGTGTCCATAAAAATAAAATTACCTCATAAAAGGCGGTATCACTGAGGTCTGCCTGCTCGGATAATTGAAAGTTATATTTTCCTGTTAGTATGTCTTTATATCCTTTTTTTTACAGGGCTGTTGGATGCCCGTTGGGCTTTCAAGGGCAATGACTGTGCCATGCATCCCCAGCGCTGTTCCTGTTAAGGTGCCATGAAGGTGAATATGGTGGGCTCATCCCAACCGGCTTTACCCAAGTGGGAACACTCCCAGCCTCTTCCTGGAGTTCACAGGGTTGTGAGCTGGGAAGCATCACCCTCCTGGCGGAGAAAGTATCACAAAAAAATCAGAATGAACATCAAAGGAGTGTAAGAGTCTCCACGTGTCTGCTTCCTAGGGAATGGTGCTCAGCGTGCGTCCAAAAAAATACCCCTGCTCTAGTTTGCAATGAGTCCCTTTAGGATAATCCAAAATTAATGGTGCAAAGATGGAAGAATTAGAGTCAATAAAAATAAAATAGCTAATGATTGAAATGACAGTGAACAGCAACATGCAGATGTCCCAGGTGCTAGAAGAGCTGGCATATTTTGGAAGCCAGAAGATCTCATTTTGAGGCCTGCACCTGAGCTGCATGCCATGGGGCAGGCTGACTTACAGCCACGGAACGGCCACGTGCAAGCATCCCGGTAACGGGGCAAAACCCACTCTACCAGCACAGAAATCCAACCAGGAAGCAAGGGCTGGATCAGCTCCAAATTTAAGGAAAATAAAGGCATTGTTAATCAGAAGATGACTCTGGAAATGTATCTTCAACTAGAATCATTGCTGATGGGATCCGTGCTTGAGCAGCGCTCCCAGCTGAGGTGTTGGTCCTACCCTGCCCTGTTCATGGAGGAGACTCTGTCATGCAGAAATAGGACTTTGGGCAGTTAAATATTATGCCTAGACCCACATTCCTCGGGAAGGGCTATGACAGGAGAGCAGTAACTAGCCAGCAAGTGAAAACAGCCTCTGAGTGTATGCTGCGCAGCGTTGTTAAGGAGGTCTCTACGTGTCCTCTCTCTGTGAATGTGGAGGTGGTCTGGGTGACATCCCGGGAAGCTGACGGCCTCTCTGCGCACACCATGTGAACGTAAACACCGGCTGTGGCAATTCAGGTTGCCTACTTTGCCCTCCCAGGGTCTAATGGGTTTGTCCCTCTCCTGGGCAGAGGGGAGTTCAAGTACATGGCTCATTCAATCCTCTATGCCCTTTTCTAAGTCTGATAGCAAGGCTGGTGCTGCGTAGGTCAGAAATGAAAGTCCTAAAGATAGAAGAAGAAAAAAAAAAATCCACGTAGTTCATTTTGCACAGACTGCCACTAGGGTGCCTTTCTTTTGGGTCAATGTGGGTTTGGATCCTTGATCTCGAGGTGGAAAACTCCACGAATCTATTAACAATCTCCTGAGCCATCAAATCCCACCTCTTAGGGGATTATTCACATTCCAGAATTCAAAATGATCTCGGTTTTGGAAACATACCCGATATCCTTTGCTGAATGGCTCTGCTCCTCTGTTCTTTTTCCTTTCTCATGACGCTTACTTTGAAGTGAATAGTGCAAAGTAGCACTTGAGGCAGTGAAAAGAGGACCCCATAACCTAGAGTGCTTACTACACCCACAAAAAACCCTTTCCTTTTTATTGCCCCAAATCCATAAAGGCTGCTTTTCAAAGGGAGGTAGTAAAAGTACCACGCTTCAGCAGGTTCCAATTAAAGAAGGCCTAATCCAAAGTGCATTGAAGTTAATAAGAGACTTTTTGTCTCTTTGCTGTTGGGGCTTGGCCCAGACGTCAGTGTCAGCAATGGTATCTGTAACACGTGCAGGCGTTTTAACGCAGTCACTGCTGCGGGAGCGCCGGCCATCTCCTGCGCCATTATCAGCTATACCGATCGTTCGGCTCTCCCCGACAGCTTCAAAGGGAAATTGCCAATTCATCTTTTTTTTTTCACAGCTAAAATGCTAGGTTCAGAAACGAATTCTCCTAAAACACTTATTTTTTTACATCTGGAAAGATATTTTGAAAGATTATTTCCGTTTCCGGCAAATGTTCCTTTTTTTTTTTTTCTCAGGAAATAAGTTTTAAAAGACACTGTATTCAGGCCAAAAAAAAAAAGCCAAATCACTGGTTTTCTTTGCAGGTCTATTTATCAGGTGATAGAAAGACACCTTGAAAGTCAAAATTCTTTTCATTTGGTGAAATCTGGACAAAGCTTTTGAACATTCATTGTAAATACACAAAGCTTTTAGGAACTGCTTTTTCAGCTCTACTTCTACTATGCCTTGACATTAGTCTATGGTTATGGAGAATACAGAAGCTTATAAATGGATTAGCTCTCAGAGACTGTTTTTATTTCCAGTAAGAAACCAAATTGGCAGCATGACCACATTTAGCATCAGATGAGCATGCCTTTTATATTATTTGAATATAATACAACTTTGTTTATTTTTCCAGCCTTTTGCAAAATGTTTTTTTCCATAGATCAATGACTGTCACAACATATGACTCAGGATGGAAATTTCCCCCACATCATCTGGGAGAAGCAGCTCAAAGATGACTGCATTTTCATTTCACTCTACACTCCAGCCACTGTTGAACGCAGAGTAAAGCCTCCTTGACATGGTTCTGCCTGGAGGAGATTCCTCCTTTGCCATCATCCAGGCTGCTTTATATAGGTGGGAAGTGGGGCTCTTAGACCTTGCCTATCGCTATGCTACGAGTCCACCTGTACTTGCAGAGTACAAAACAGCTTTTATACAGCCTACTTAGCACTTAGGAGAGTTAAATGGCATCTCAAAGTCTCCTTTATAGACCAAGGAAGAAAATCAATGAGAGAGATTTTTTCCAAGGACTCGAAGTTAAGCCATCCATTTCAGCGGAAGGTCCAGCAGGGGCCACCTTTATGCTTTCCTCTCTCAGGGCTCTTAAACAGTGCCGCAAATAAGTAGATAGCAATAATACTGTTTTCACTAGAAAGGGTTTTTCAACATCGGTTAAGAAACCCAAACACATCAAAGAGCAGTTGCTGCTGGCTAGCCTTTGCCCCTGAGCCCACACACTAGCCTGAGGCCTGGAGTGGCCACGCACGTCACAGCAAGCAATGACCGGTGGAAGAGGGACGAGTCCTTGCTGGGGGCTGCCCCCGGCCCTCCTCCTGCCCTGTGCACCAGTCCGGGGGGGCACGGCGGGCAGGGAGGACAGAAGCCCCTGAGAAAGCCCCCTATCATCACCCAAACTGGTGGCGCAAGGCAGTTAAGGCAGAGATGGGGACATTTGCTCACTGCGTTGCCTTGCTCCTGAACAATACGCAAGTCGCAGGCTTGTGCACAAGTGAGATCTAAATAAATAAAATTTGCTCGCAAATTAGCCAGAGAAGAATAAACATTTTAAGACCTTTTGGCTGTCCTAAGAGAGAATAAGAGGCCTTGCTATACATCTGAAGAATTAAATTGTCTTAATTGCATCCTTGTGCAAAATAAAGCATTACATACAGAAGAAAAATATTTTTAAGTGGATGGAAAAATCCACTGGGTTAAAGGAATACTACTGTCAAGTTAAATGTGTCCCTGCATTTGTGTTGTGCAAACCCAAGAGTTAATAAAACTGAAGAGTCTAATAGGAACATTTCCATGAATTTAAAAATAACAGCAATGGAAACAACCTCATAAAATAAGTAAACCTCTCTCTTCAATATCTGCAACTCAAGAATTACAGCATTAATTTAGGGCCTGGGAATGTGAAAGTGACTATAAATTATGAATTAAGTGCTTTGTTCTACAGTACAAGAGGCCAGGTTTTAAATTCCTTGTTGAGCTGTGGCTTCTGCAATTTCAGTACCACTGCTGGGATGCAGAATTTAGCCCACCTAAAGACCAGTTTAAATGGAGAAATCGGCTGATATAGCACTCACCCATCAGGTTTCCAGCGGCCCATAGCAGACACACAGAAGGATCTCTGACTTGTAAAGAAGGCTTCTTTGACATGACACTTCATACCCACTCCATACCATTAAAAAGACTCTAAATATATTAGTTAGGGATAACCTGACATTGGTCTTACAAATGAGGAACATGAAAGTGCGAAGTTCACCCAAAGAAGAAGGTACCGAGGCCCCGTGAGTGTGCCCATTACACTGCTTTACCGCCCAGACTGGTTGCCTTCCTGGAGCAGTGTGCTCATGCTGGGCTAGCTGGGGATGGCTCCTTGGAGACCAGCCTGTGTTAAGACTTGGTCCATGCTAGCTCAGAACAAGATAAGGTTCTTGCATTTATGTCACCAGGAGCCAGCTTCTTCCGCTAAATCATGTTTTCAGCAGTTTCTCCTGCTCCCCATCTCCAGCTGCCAGGGACACTACTTTGCCCCTCTTCCCTAACATGCAGACCACGCTCCTGTCCACCTCGCTGGCAGAACTGCTTCAGAGTCCTCATCACGCTCCCTACGCTGGGCTGTACCCATATGAATTTGCTAAATGTCTGTACACCTGCTCTAGGACGGTTTTCAACCAAAAAAAGACTATGCTGGCATTAAAGCATCATGAAACAGAAAAATAAATAAATCCCAAGGCCTAAATTGATTTACATTGTTTATTTGGGATTTGTTGATAGACTTAAACTCTGTAAGTAACCATAATAGGATATGATTAGTTAAGAGCTGAGTGAGGTATAACAGGATCGTGATTTACTGCAGGTTTGTATAGAGAAGGTTAAAAGCAAAATACCACCAGATTGCTTCAGGACTTGCCAGGATATGTTTTCTGTTTCCATGCTTCTGAAAATCAAGGCAGAGAGGATTTCCTTAAAACCTCTTTGTCTTTCCTAATTTCCCAGATGTCTTCCAAAATCTGGGTATAGGAAGAATTAAAAAAAAAAGAAGGCAGTAAAGTTCATTATTGCCACAATAAAGACTTCTGACAAGGCTGTTAAGTTGTTAAATTATACGGGACAGATCATGTAGGATGGGAAGTTACTTGGCAATGACTGCAGATGAAACAGTCTGCCGTAACTTGCTCATTAATAGACCTAGAAACCCTGCTCCCAACCTTGTTACTTATTTACTGTACAGCAAACTGCTCAGGGAGAATTAAAATGTATTCTGCTTCTTATCATCAGGCCTCAGAGAGCAGTGGTCGCTTCCGTCACCTTTGGATGCATACCCTGTGGTCTGATCCCCACTTACCTGGCCAGCGAAAACCTCAGTGGCTTCTTCCAGCAGAAAGACAATCTCCTTGACAGGAGGGAAGGAGGAGAAAGGCTGAAGCTTTACTTTTCTTCTGGGTAAAATCTAATCATCACTGGTGGTACAGTTACAGCCGGCAAAGAGCTGGGGACAGGAGTATTGAAGCTGCCCCCATTCGGTGCAGAAAAGCTGGCAAAGGAGCGTGGTGGATGGCGCAAGCTGGAAGGAGAGCAGTGGGGAGTTCGTCTTGACCAGAAAGGACCTGCAAGCTTGTTGGGCATGTGGTGGTCAGAGAAAGGGGCCTAGGGACGCTTGACCTAAGAGCAAACCTGCTGTGAAACAGGACTGCCTGGACCCAGAGCACAGTACAAAGACTCGGCAGGCACCAGGTTGTCTCCCAGTTTATTAGCAGAGACAAACAGGGACAACTTAGAAGTCGCCTCATTTTTTTAGGCCCCTTCTCGCTCTGTTTGCCTGTTCCTGCCGATCTTCTGGTCACTTTTCTACTGTGTCTTCCCCGAGAACTCCCCACCCGTGCTAGGCTAAGAGATGGCACACACGCACGGTGCCTGTCTCCTTGCAGAAACCTACGCCCATTAAATAGTAACAGGAGAAACCCTCACAGGCACACTAGGTTCCCGTTACTTCCACTTAGGGCCAGTTTCAAAGGCAAGACTAAGGTGGCAGCCATCTATCCTAGCAAGAGACTGTATGTGCTAAAACTTTTATAAACGTGAAATTAGCCACCTGCAATAACTGTTGTAAAATTGTTAAATTAGTAACAGTGATTATTCTCATTTCTTGCTGGGGTATCAGGGAACTAGCACGGAACAGCAGTAAAAAAGGCTCCTACATAGTCCAGAAAATAGGTTAAACCAAGTGTTGCTCCCGCAATGAAACCAGAAACCTTGCTGAACTCACTGCAGGGCCTCCTGCTTGCAAGGCCTTTAAGTGTCACCCTATATCCCCACTGGAATAGTACAAAAGCGAACAGGAAAGAATGATCCATTTTTTAATGCCTGCTAAAAATTAATCTGGCATGAAAAGAATTACAAGTCACAAGATGCCACAGAAAACTGGAATGTTTAAGCTTAATAAAACCACAGTTCCCAACCCCATTTTTTTTTCCAGTTTGAGGCGTGAGGTCCTCAACATACGTTTCAGTGAATCCTCTTTCTTTCGTTTAACGAAGTACTTGAAAGCTCCCAATCAATAGCGAGGCTTCACTCAAGCATGTACTGTATCACAGAAGGATCCACTTCTTCTGCCATC
Organism: Egretta garzetta; assembly: GCF_000687185.1. Taxonomy (NCBI): domain Eukaryota; kingdom Metazoa; phylum Chordata; class Aves; order Pelecaniformes; family Ardeidae; genus Egretta; species Egretta garzetta. The sequence goes on from NW_009260667.1 coordinate 3,486,880, forward strand.
AGACCAGCTCGCAGACTTTGGATTGTTGCTTTTTTCCCCAAATGCTGTCTCCACAGGACAAAGGCAGCTACGATCTGCGACTGCAGGTTGTGAGGGTGATTGACTTTACATCGATAGATGTCAGTATGGGACAAACCCAAGCACAGAGCTATATGCTCCCACTCGGGTCCCAGTCTCCTCGCAAGCTTGTTCAGCTGCTGATCTGTTGGTGAAGTCTTCAAAATGCACGGTGCAATTTCGGTTACATCTGTAAAAAAAAGACAAGGAAAACGCACACACATGTCACTAGGCAATGCTGCAAATATTCATGTAAGACCTTGACAAAGAAGGGAATACGCAAAGCTGAGGTGAAAGAATTAATTAATTGAAGAAACAGAATACATACTGACCTAGAAAAATTAATTACATAATCAACCAGAAGATTAATTAGAGGAAAACTAATGCTCAGTGGACCATATTAGGTAGGGAGTCTTGAGGTTTTGGGTGTCAAAAATCCAGATATCAGAATTCTGCTCCAAAGCCAAGATTTCCAAAAGCAATTATATAGATTTTGGGGTAGTGAACAAGAAAGGCTTTCCAGGAATACGTTTCCAGCAGCCATCACCCGCTGAAAATCAGTCTGCTTGCACCAGTATGATATAATGACAAATGACAAATGTGGGGCCAATAATACTTTATTACTCCTATTCTGTGACTCTTTATACACTTCAGAAATAACTTTGATTCCTTAGTTACTAGGTATTACTCTCTTTTTTTGCCGAAGGCTGTTCACAGGAAATTCTTCTGTTTCCTAAGATGCAACTTACCCTTTCTGCCCTGTCATAGATAGCAAACTCCTCTTGAGGAGACCAGCTTTGGGGGCTTTTCTTCTATTTGAACGAACCCATAAGCATGGTTCAGGCGAACCAAAATGAGCAGGGCATCCACACTGTTCCTCGATACAAATTATGCTTCCTTGTCCCTCACTCCAGTTGTAGTAACACTCCTGAAAACAGACGTGTATGTGCTGCAGCCCCATGCATCCAGCCTCCTTGAAGCGGTTTTCAGGATAGCGCAAGGAAGTCCCACGTTCTCTCAGAGATTTCTGCCCTGCATCTCTTAGCATTGCCCCAGTACCCAACGTGCCCCAGAACGCACTCGTCATCCGAGAAGATGTTTAGCATCAAACTGGTACCCGACTCATGGAGGACAGGATCAATACAACCACCCAGGCAGCTCTCACAGAAAGCATTAAGGTAGCTGTAATTACCAGTGGTAAAAATCTCTTCGGGACCCAACCAAGTATTTCTTACAAACGCAAGGGATCTCTTTGTGTGCTCCCTATGGTAATCTGATCACTTTAAAAAAAAAAAAAAAAAAAAAGCATTAATCCAAACAGTGTCAACAGCAGAGTGAGAATTCAGAAACATACTGTCTGGGATCCATCTCACCTAATTACAGATAGCCCCTCCTGAACTAATCATGCTAGGATTAATTACCGCTAAGGAGAGAAATAAGCTATTCTAGAATACAATCCATCTCGATGGAAAGAAGATGTCTAAAACAGACCAGATGAATTACTCCTCTAAACATGCACGTTCCTCTCCACTGTCTGTAAAAGGAGCGCTGGGTATAAGCTCAAATGTTGACGTCGAGGCTGTAAACACCAGTGCTGGTGAAACGATTCTCTGCCTGTAAATTCAAACCACACACCCAGTTGCTTTAAAAAGGTGCATTTAGAAAAGCAGCGTAAGATACCTACAAAGCACATCTGCTCTTGGATACCCTTTGTGATCACAAGCTGAAATGGTCAACGCAGCCTGCAATTGCTGCTCTACTTTTGTTGCTGAAGATACTGTGTCAAAACAGAGCAAAAATATCCCCAAGAAAACACTAATTATAGCCTGTCGGTCTGAAGCAGCAGACTCCCTACAGAAGAGCCACTTTGCAAAATCTAATTTATAGCTCCAATACCACACTCACAGTCTCCACTACAGCAGAACAGCAACACCAGAAGCCACCATTCCTTCATTTTATCAAAAGTTTTTGCATAGGATACCCAGAGCCTGCAAACGTTTGTACAATTTAAGCCCAATCATACATAAGTACTACACAAAGCTGCTTTGAGTAAAGCGAAAATTGCTTTCTGAAGAGTATTTAAGTCCCTTTGATCTTTCCGCCTCCAGATTGCCAAAGGAACCCGGGGCAAGTGGCTGGTTCAGGGACAGGGCAGAAGATGCACGGCTCCTGAAGGAAGCTGAGAAATCTGGTGGGGCTGCCCTACGCGGTCACATCCTGTGCAATACCAGCTCCACAGGTAAGTCAGGACGAGGGAGCACCTTTCATGAATGCAAATCTTTGAGAATAACTAAAATTCAAAATAAAGACAGCTACACCATGCTGTCGCCAACACTACATTTTGATATTAAACCCTTGCATTGGCTTAAGGTCAGCTACTAAGCCTAAAGCAGCGTGCCCAAAGGAGCACGACCTGCCAGCCCGGGCTTTTTGCTCTCACGCTGGAATTTTTATACCTCATGTTCACTAGCAGAATGATTTTCTGATACTGAAATGTGATCAAGCAGGGAGGCCTAACAATAATACATGTCGGCTTGTCCATCCAGCCTTTGATATTAGGCAGATTTTTTTTACTACAAGTATCTTGCCTTCAGCCTGTTATCAGCCCTTCAATAAGAATAAGAATAAAATCCATCCAGGAAATCTTTTCATCTTACGCTACCATCTGATTCTAATATGGATGTGGAAAATTCTGGGACAGAAGCCAAATGTTAAATTTAATACAAAGGACTGTTATTTTAGTCCCTTTTTATTTGCTGTGATAGCTCTTTTTCAGCTCTGATACAAAGTCACTGAGGAAAATCTGAGACAAGTATTACATGATGGGCAATATTATTCAGAGGTACAGAGAAATATTTAGTGAGATCTTTTAGTTATGACAAATGGAAAATGGCAAAAAGATTTGGCTATGTTCTAATGCCACTCTTAATTTAATAAACATAATGGCATTTCAGGTAAAAGGGAAATGAGATTTCTGTGCTCAGCACCCAAGCTGCTTTGAAGACATTGCAAAAACATTAAAGATGCCTTTTTTTGGTTATGTTTGCTACAGACCCTCGCTTATAATCCCCATTTGTCAGGAACTGCCTGAGGGAGGTAACAAGATTAGAGCAAAAGTTTCAATTAGGCAGATCCTGCAGTTACATTCGAAAAGTACATTTAGGATACCGAGACCTCAATTTTGTAAAAAAAATGGGAAGCTCTTCTTGCTTTAGATGGATCCAGTGTGGAGGTGTACGTGCTTACCCTGGGTACATGCTGCAGCCTAGGAGAATGAGGACTGCGCCGTTAGAAATGGGAAGAAGCAGGGCTTGGGGCACCCCTGGAGGGTGTCGGGGGTCTCCCCTGCGAAGGTGACTTGCGGTGCTGTCACCTCCAGCGAGCACACCGAGTGAAACACCGTGTCCAGCTGTGGACACGGTCTACGCCGGAAAGAGCCAGGGCTGCGCGTAGTCTCGCTGCTCACACTGAAGCCACTAAATCCCTGAGGAATGGGGAGCCGATGGCTTTGTGCTGGGGAGCGGGCTAGCCTGGCGCACAGTGGCTCTCCCGGGACAGACGGATGGCCAGCTCGCTGGCGCGGTACTTGGGACCATGAAGATCCCCTTCCTCTGGGCTGGAGGTGGGGACACACTCCACCCTGGTTTTGCAGCAGAAACCAACCCAGAAAAAGACCCCGCAGCTCCTTCTAGTTGAAGTCGCAGCCTGAGGGAACGCTCTTCTTCTCCCCATCTCCAGCTCTCACTGGCCAAGGATGCGCATCCACCCTATGCCTTTACCCTCGGACAGAGCCAGACTCTTTGCAGTGGTGCCCAGCGACAGGACAAGGGGCAATGGGTACAAACTGAAACATAAGAGGTTTCAGTTGAATATGAGGAAGAACCTCTTTACTCTGAGGGCACCAGAGCACTGGAACAGGCTGCCCAGGGGGGTTGTAGAGTCTCCTTCTCTGGAGATATTCAAAGCCTGCCTGGACGATGTCCTGTGCAACCTGCTCTGGGTGAGCCTGCTTTAGCAGGGGGGCTGGACTAGATGATCTCCCGAGGTCCCTTCCAACCCTTGCCATTCTGTGATTCTGTGAAAAGAGCAGGCGATGCTGACAACTTCTGGCCAGTGCGTACATGCGTGCTTCCAGAGCGCTGCACAGACTGGGGGATACGACGGTGCTGGTGAGTGGGGACAGGAAGCAGAACTGGATATAAATAGACAGTATCACAGATAAGCACCAGACAAAACAGAGAAACCCAGATACCAAAGCTATATATGGGGCAAAGGTCGCCACTTTTGCATTTCTTTTTCTTCAGGACATCTCCAGCTTCAAGTAGGAGACTCCAAGAAGATGTTGCAACAATCAGGGGGATGGAAAATAAAACTCACCCCAGCTCTGTCCCGCTTGGCACAAGTGGGAGGACGCAAGATAAAGTCCAGTGAAAACAGGCTTTGAATCACATAAAGAGTTTTTTTGCTTTTGCTGTCTCATCACCATCTCTAGGTGATGAAAAAAGCTGAGATCATCTCTTAGGCTGTCTTGCGCCATGGGAAAATACCAGCATTGAGGAACTGACCTCCCTCTCTCCATGCTGCTGGAACACAGTGGGGAGCAAGCGAGCTTGTCTCCAACACAGGACACAGCAGCAAAAATTGCTGAGGCATTTTTGGGTGATCTGCAAAATACCCAGCTGATTTCTCAGAACTGCTGGAGGCCCAAAGTGCCTTATGGTTTTGTCTAAAGGAGCTTCCTCCATGCAAGTATGACTTCTCTGTGTATGACCAAAAGCATCTGTTGGAGTTTCAAGGAGCCTTCTCCCTTATCATAGAATCATAGGATGTTTTGGGTTGGAATGGACCTTTAGAGGTCATCTAGTCCAACCCCCCCTGCAGTGAGCAGGGACACCACTAGGTAAGGTTGCTCAGAGCCCTGTCCAACCTGGCCTTGAAAGTTTCCAGGGTTGGGGCCTCCACTACCTTTCTGGGCAATGCATTCCAGTGTTTCACCACCCTCATTGTAAAGAATTTCTTCCTTATATCCAGTCTAAACCCACTCCGTTTTTGTTTAAAACCATTACCCCTTGTCCTGTCAGGCAGTCAATACATTCTTACATGATACAACACAAACTTTTGCTCTTTGCTGCATAAAAGGGACCCTGATGGAAATGAAGTACCTGAGTCCAAAGTGCTGAAAAAGTCTCAGTCAGCTGCTGCCTAATCCTGCAAGGACAACACCACAGGCAGTTCAGGAGACAGTTGGGGAGCCGGGGATACAATGGCCCACCTCTTTAAACTAATATCTATCTAATAAATCTGTCCTTTGGGAAAGGATGTTCTGGGGACTAGTCTCTGCTTCCAGAGCTGCCTCTGTATTTTATTCATTTAAATGGTCATGGACATACTCATTGGGTAAGAAGACAGAAGCAGGCCTGGAAGAGGAGATGGGAATCCAGGTTTCTCTGAGCTGCACATCCTAATGCTGAGGTGCACAATCATGCTCCTCTTCATTCCCTTTCTCCTCATGAATCATTTTAGCAAAAAATACAAAGATTTCCCTGAGAAGGGTCAAGAATGCTTCCCAGCCTCTAGAATGGAGCCTGGTGAGAGAAAACTCTCCTGGGAATCAAGGGGTATGCTGAAACAGCAAAATTGCATGCAAGAGCCCTTGGCAGAGATAATGCCAGGCAAATGCTCTGATTTCTATATCATCACATCATAAACAGGTAGGCGATTCTGGGCTTCAGACCCTGCGTAATTGGAATGGGACTGTAAAAAGGAGTAACCACTTAGGCACGCATCTGGCCTCAGCATCTCCTACTGGCAGGTGTGCAGAGTCCTTCAGTGATCCAGACTCAAGTGTCACCAACTGTTGCTCACCTGACCCTCTTACAAGATCCTGCTCACAATTTCTGAAGAGTTCAAAGCAAGCATTTCAGAGTCCTCTTTAATCGTCTTTCCTGGCATCTGGAGTACAGTTCTTCCCTGAGAAGTGCTAAAGTTAGATCAAGCAGTTCCACAAGCAGCAAACCAAAGCCACCTTGTTTCCCCCAGGTGCGAGTCCTGCAGCTGATTCTTGCTTCAGGACTTCTCTCCTCCAGCTGCTTACCCATTCTCAAGACACTTGTGAAATTGCTCCACAACAGTAGCTAGGCAAGCTTCTTGAAGTTGGCCAACAGGTTCAGAAGCTACTAGAGGTACAGGCATACATGCAACGACCCACAGTGGAGGAGTGCACAGCCTTGGTTACTGTAGGAAATTACGCTAAAAGGGACTTTGGAGCTCCACAGAGCCATCGTTCCTAACATGCCAGCAGCCACTGACATTCAGGGCACTTCAGCTAAAGACAAATGTATATAATAAAGAATCCAGTGCCAGGCTCTGCTTCCCTCCAGCCCCCTCAGGAGCGCAACAAGCCTGAGCCACAGACCCGGCAGTGAGCACTGAACGGGCACGGTCATGGTTGCCAGACTGTGTGCCGTGTGTTTTGGCAGCTGTATTGTGTTCCAGAAATTATTTAATGACTGAATGTCACAATAGCAAACAACTTGCACATAACCAGGTATATTTGCTTTAAAGTGAAATCCCCTTGGCCTGAGCACAATGGTAGAAGTGGGTCAGGAAGCAGAGCAACGCTTGGCAGATCAGGTTGAGACAGGCTTTCAAGAGCGGTGAGGTGGGGTTGCAGAACCTGAATTGGAAGGTAAGCATGTAATGCTCCCACTAATGGAGGGATCGGAGACTTCTGAGAGCTGCAGCCCCACTTGAGCCACCAAAGATGCCGGATGAAAGGGAAAGCAGAGGATAAGCGTTCCAAGGGATCCCAGTGGGTGCTGTAGATGACTGAAGTCAAAGGGCAGATGATGGTGGCGGTCCTGGTGAGAAGGGTGGGATAAACAGAAGGTGCTGGATAACTGCAGGGGGTGGCTTGGCTCACTTTGTTAGACAAGGGAATGGGAGATGACAGCGAGCCTCCATTTGTACAGCCGCTCTTCTGCTTTCTTGCTCAGCTGTTCCCTCCCAACCCTGTCCTAACAGGCGGAACTGCAGGCAAATGCCTGCCCTCTTCCTACAGCACATCCAAATTCATGAGCTCTAAGCCAACCTGCAGCAATGAATGACTGGAGTGCCAGATGGGAAAGTATCACACTAGATATATGACACTTGGCAGGCCTGCATGGAGAACACAGTGCTTACTCCCTCCTGTGCAAGTTAAAAATGATCATGAAGCATTAGAAGATTATTTCGTTGCTGTGAACTTCAGGAGGATCTGATTCAGGACCTGTTTAAACACAAGAAACAAGCTCAAATCACTGATCAGTGAAAAAAGTAGAACAGACTGTCCAGAAACCAACCCCTACTATATAATTTGGGTGTTGTTCTTTTTCTTGTTGTCATTGTTGCTAATTAAACACTAGGCTGGTTCAAAGGCTGGGAAGGGAGCAGTAGGGTTTTGCAACAGCTCCAAATAATCGTGCTCCAGGGAAGATGGAAAAATATTTCTCTTCTATGTATCACCATATACATATCTTTTCTACACATCTGCAAACAGCATGGATCACGCAGCCCATCCAAAGTCTATTCAAAACCACTATGGCTCACCTCCTGATGTCAGTGCGTTTCAAAAGGTGTTTGACCAAGGAGCAAGAAAAAATTGAACCAAATCCTGAACTATTTGAAGCAAGATGGCTGACTCCATTATAGATATCCTTCCCTACATAAAGTTAATACACTCAGATTAAAATAATGCACAGAAGATTAAAATAAATTGGAGAAGATGCATAGCCTTCTCCTGCTGTTTGAACGTGCGTGGCTGTTTCTCTGTCTCTCCCGCCGAACGTGAGCGGTGGGTTACATGCATAGCTGTGAGGTAGGAGACGGTGATAGCTGTTCCACTCATCTGTGCTGGTTGCCTCCTCTGTAGGCTTCTGCTCCCTACCAAAGAGATGTGCACCTCCTGCATCCCCTCTGAGGCTATCAGAGGACACCATTTAACGACGACTGCCAAGCACGCACTGATCTCTGATCTCTGCTTGGGAACTCCCTCTTCTTCCTCCCATAGAGCTGACTCAGCACGGGGAAATCCCGGTGATGGAAAACCTGCACCTTTGTAGGAACAACAGGCCCCATTACCTTCCCAAGAATGCCTGTATAAATCCAGAATAAAAACAATCTTCTCTAATGTAATCAGTAATCAGAATCAAATCTTGGTCAGTTAAATGCTCAGGCTAAACTACAGAATGGAATCTGTACTATAAGCACATTAAAAGAAAAGCACCTAAAGCAAGGGTTTAGAAAGTGGCACCTTTTTTTCAACTGACAACGTTACAGTAAAACAAATTTGACGGAGAGCTTTATGTTCATCTGAGTATATAGAATCATAGAATTATTTAGGTTGGAAAGGACCTATAAGATCATTGAGTCCAACCATTACCCTAACACTGCCAAGTCCACCACTAAACCATGTCCCTAGGCAACACATCTAGCTGTCTTTTAAATACCTCCAGGGATGGGGACCCCACCACTTCCCTGGGCAGCCCATTCCAGTACTTGATAACCCTTTCAGTGAAGAAATTTTTCCTAATGTCCAATCTAAATCTCCCCTGGCGCAACTTGCAGCCATTTCCTCTTGTCCTACCGCTAGTTACTTGGCCACAGTTATACTTCGTAAGTGCAGGATTGTAAAGTTTCTGTATCTTGATAATTTCTGATTTGATGAATGCAAACAGTCATTAATATACAGAATGTATATGAATAAAACCCACCTCTGTCAATTAGTGATCATGAAACACTTACTCGTAAGCATACTTCTATCATGGTAATTTACATTTCCATGTCTTGTAATTAAATTATGAAAGGCACTAATCAAAATTAAAGTAAATATGAAATACATTTTTAAGACTGTCTGCATCCTTCCACATCGTGCTGGATTTTTAAGATTCGTATTAAAAGACAGGAAGTTCTCTGTCTTATTTTAACTAAATTGGAATCTAATACTATGACAGCCAACTTGCAGAATAAATTGTGGCCATGATCCGGAGATAATCAAATCTATGGCAACTTTAAATGGTTTCACTCAAGTGAAGCAGGATCCACCCACGGTACCAAATTCAGCTCCTTCCTGCCAAAAGCTTGCTGGGACTCAGCATTACTGGTGTAATTAAAAAGTACATATATCTTCATTTGTTGGCAATCTCTTCTCCTGTGTGAGCTCTAAAGCACCACGCTTTTTGACATTAAATACATTTTGAGTATTAGGGTAGGAAAAAAAGACAGCATAAAATTTCGTAAATCTACAGGCAATTCAAGAACGCAGATGTTTCTATTTTGGCTCAATACCAGCAGCTAATTCGTATATGCTTTATCACTTGCTAATGACTGCCTAGTAGCTGCCGATGTGGCAGCAGACTCCTAAAACCTGAAACATAAACATTCAGAATTCATGACAAAAGTATTCAATTGTTTTCCCATCATTCAGTTCCAGTAGCTACACAGTTTTCCCAAACTTTTTTTTAATCTGTCTTACAGGTTTTGTACCTCCAGAGATCTCTGCTATACTGATGGCCTTCAGTATTAATCCATGTAAAACAGATTGACAGAGAAGTCCCTAAATAAATTCAGGCTGTCTTAAGTTTTCATGCTTTTCAAGCCATAGGAAGCAATCCATGGGTTTAAGGAGCTGAAAGAGATTGGGTTTTCACTTGTTCATTTGCTTTTTATTGGGAAGAGCAGGAAGTTTCAGCAGTTAATAGCATGGATGTTATTGTTTCCCATGCAAAAAATTAATTATAACCTTACTTAGTATTTCTCTGCTGTTGCATACCATGAAATCAAATAATTAATTTCATAAAAAAAATGGCAACTACATATGCATGCAAGGAAAAGAATACCAATGCAAAGAAAACCACATGTATCTGCTCTCTTTTCAAGCAGGATGACCTAAGCGTTACACACAGGATTGGACTTAATAATTTTGTGGTTTTATACTTTTTTTTATTTTTCACAGCATTTGATGCTGCTGTAGACACTGAAGTGGAAGTAAAATTTGCTTGGTATTTCCTATGAACTTCTATATTGTTATACATACGCATCAGCACTGAAGCCACAGCTAACGATGGCATCCTTGCAGTGATACCTTTGGTATAAATGCAGGAACAGGCTCAGCGTGCAGCATTACACTAAGGAAAAAAAAATCTACTGAGTTGGGAGGTTCTGAGGAACACCTGAGCTTTTAGAAATTATTTGGAAGAACTGCTTAAGTACAGATACTGAGCATTCAGACCTTGGCCAAAGATTTTTTTTTCCAAGTGAACAAATATGACTTGAAAAGTTATATGGAAAAAGTCGTATGATCGTTTTTTGCGAGCCAGGTGCAACTAGTTATTAGAGAGCCCAAAGCTACCTGATAGCCTGACAGAGCAGGGATGAGAGGTTTACATGCCAGCAGTCACACCAAGAGTCAGCTCTAGAAATAATGCTGAAAAAATCAAATTCTGAAGTATGCCAGTGGATTTCTATATACTTTTGAATGCTCTGCAGTTCTTAATGAATTCAGTGGAGTTTGGTAATACTCACGGCACTTTCAACCATTAATTATTGGTCTGAAGCACACAGAGCCATCATTTCCCTCAGTCAAGTTTCTTCTCCATGCTATCACAAATAATAATTAACAATCAGCGGATGGTTGTACGAAGTCATGACGATCATAAAGCACATTCATATTTGCAGTAGACTTCTCATGGTTTCAGAGGAGACAAATGTGTATCCGTGTGGGCACAGCAGCTCTGACACAGTAATTCACCCACACTAAGTGCAAACCAAAGCCACCTGGAGCAATTAATGATTATTTTGTCAGCCAGGTGACAAACTCATCAAGCAACTTTTGTTGGGGGATTGGAAGTTAACTTCTTTTGACAGACACTACTTGAATGCTTATTTCAAGTAGCCGGAGCTGCATTTCAAAGAGCTGAGGCGAGTGTCAATTCTGCTGCTTCTTTGCGTGCAAGAATCACGGCAGACTCCTTGGGCTTTTTATCTGCTGAGTACAGTGAGTGAGCGAATTTTTTACTAGGTACTTTCCTACCAAGAAATCTTTCTAAAGGCTGCAGCATTTCAACAATAAAATCATGTGCTTGGACTTGAGCTATGGATGTTCCTTTCACGCAACAACAAAAATCATACTGCCAGTATGAAGGACTGTTTTCTTATATAACACAGCTAATCGTACATGTTTTCCCTTGCAGGACTTAAACCAAATATGACAACAAGCCATTACACTTAGCCTTGATAAAACTGTTCATTCCTCCCAGGGATTTTTTTTTCTTCAAGTTGGCTCTTCTTTTTGCTTTGGCTCGAGTAGTTAGAAACATCAGAACCGAAGATCTGCGCAACAGATGGAGCTTGGTTGAGAAGAATGCCTTTGGCTGGTGAGGATCTTTGCCTGGCAGGTGTCAAACCAAAATTAATACTGCACATATTATGCTTTACCGAGTTTCAGATTTTAGCGAAGTGAGACCGCGTTCCTTCCTGACCACAAACATATATTAATAGAACAAGCCATGCAGAGCAAGCTAAAACAGTACAATCATTATGCTGAATCCTCCACTGCTTGGCATTTTATTTAATCATTTACACCCATGCAAAACAAATAAGCAAAATGCAGCAGGTTAATTTAGTGTCTCTTCACAGACACTTTGTGCAGGTATAAAAGGCTTCACGGAATGCTGTAAGCAACACGGACTTAGACCCCCCTCCCCTCTTGCTTTCTTTTTTTCCTCCTTTCCTTGTGTAAGTGCCTTAAAGGCTTATGAACTTCAGTAGACTTCTTGACATTTCAAGATCAACAGGAAAAAACAGGTACTGGTACTAAAATACACTGCTCAGCTACAGCCAGTCGCTACGCCTGGCTTGCCAAGCGGCGATTCAACCGCCTGAGTGAGAAGGCAGGGCTTCCCATCGGAGCGGGGAAGGAGAGCTTCAGGTGGCATCATCTGCTCCCCTGCGTTCCCAGACTAGCGGGAGGCTTAGCATCGCACCCAGCCCTCTCAAGCACCAAGCCACTTGAAGATCTGAAAGAAACAGATTCGGAACCTCGTGGCTGGTTTGACAGGTCGGTACTCTCCAAAAGCAACTTTAGCTGACTGATAGGGCTAGTCATTTTAGAAGGTCACAGGCACAGGACTTTTAATTATCTGTAAAGCAAATGTGAGATTATATTTGTGTGCATGTATATAAATAAATAAATAGATAAATAAATAAATGAACATTTTCAAATTCTTAATTAAAAAAAAAGGTGAAAGTCTTAGACATCCGGAAGTCAAATTCATCCCCTTTCTGATTTAATTTCCACTAATTCAGATTAGGGAACTGTCACACCACCCTGTGAGAAAAAGGATGAAAATGGTTGCGTGGGTGAAGTCATTTTATAAACAGAAGTCCTAATTCACGGAGCGCTTTACACTCCCCCGGCTTTGGTGAGTACTCCTTTCCCCTCTGAGTCAGCACTGACCTCATACCCCAGGCGATGTGCTCACTGGCGTGGCTCGTGGCTGCCCTGTGGCACGGCTCGTACCGGGTGACACGGCACGCTGACCAGCTGCAGTCGTTACGAGATCCCAGGACGGTACCGAAAGTACTGAGGTGACTCACAGCTTGCAGCCACGCACTTGAAGGCTGCGGACCCAGTTACTCTTTTACTCACTCAGGAATAATATTTTGCCAAAGCGACTGAAGCAAGTTCAAAATCAAACAAGCTATTAGCAAACGTTTGTATTGCTTGTGGTACCTGTAGAAGATTTATGCCAGTATTAGTGGGACAATTCATACGCAAAACCTAAACAGCTGAAAAAAATCTTTTGCTTAAACAATTAATTTTCATGTCTCATGCACACAGAGCAATGTTTTCCCTCACAGTTTTGTAGTCTGCTAGCTACCAGATTTTGATCCAGAATTGAAATTTCAGTCATTTTGGCTTTCATACATAGTGAATCAGAAATAAAAATGTTTTAACATCAGAAATGAAAAGGCTGGAAGATCAGACAGACCATAAAAGACTTGTTTTACTTGGTTTGGGATTTTTACACGGCTATGCCTAACCTAAGTAAGATTGAAACAAAACCAAAAGGCAAAACAAAAAACTAGACAAATCTGTTCCTTCCCAGAGATGCAGAAATACAAATGATGCCTGTGTCCCTGGGGGACCCAAGCCTGAAATCCTGCTACGAACAAGAGAGAAGGGCTGTGATTTCCTCAGCTGTTCCTGACATCACAAGCTACCTCCTACAGGTAACAATGGAAAAGCAGTCTTAAAGAAGAATTTTTTTCTCCTGAAGTTAAATACCTTTTGAGTTCTACAAACTTCATAAACAAAGCAATCAGAGGGTTTTTTTATAATGCTGAGAATTTTAGTGCCAGAACTGTAAACATCAACTTCTTTCTCTTCCTTCCTTCTTCAGATGTAGCTGCTATGAGTTGGCTGACTTTATAATAAAGAAATCAAACACACCCTGCAATGAACCTTCTAATTGAGTTTGGTGTTAGGGCTAAACATTTTGAGCTTTGCATTCAACGTGTGTTACCTAATTTTGTGTGTGACTCCTCAGAGCAGAGCCGAACAACCTGGCGATCTGAGGTTAACACATTCTGCGAAACTGGCCTCAAATTTCCATTTGCAGAAATACGCCGTACCACATCAGCATATGCAAACCCAACTTTGCTGTGTATAAACCACACAAACAGTGCCCAGCTACCTAACCTGACCTTCCACTTGCACCTCGCTGCATGTAAATATGCTAACGACAGGCACAAAGGGTTCATGTGCAAGTTTACAAGTTCAAGTGCAGAAGACAGATGGAACTTTGGCTGCAATGCTTTGTTTTCCCCACATTTTGGGAGATTCCAGCTTTCTAAGGCTGTTAGATGCAGCCTAGGAGTTGTGTCCTAAAGCCACAAGACTGAACTATTTAAGTATCTTTATTTGATTTTTTAGATTGAAAATGAGACCTTCTGGTCTACTTGGAAGAGGTTGACAAGAACACGAAGGCACCGCTGTGACTCAGGCTTTACATTATTTACTAGACTTTACTTACTGATATTGATAGTGCATCTCAGTCCTTTGAGAACTTTAGGCACCCCATGAAAAGTCCTTGCTTGAGATACCTCGGAATCTAAAGACTTATGAAGGTTTTCACTCCCAAAATTGCCAAGTGAATGGGGAGAGTCAAGCTGAAATCTGTGAAGAGCCTCGATGTTTTCAGGCAGTCCTGCGCAGGTGGGTTGCGAGACTCGGGACAAGAATCCCTGGATCGCCACAAGAAACCACGAGTCCTTTTCAAACAGCCCAGGTCCAAAGCGTTCAACAAAGAGACTCAACAGAACCCTTCTGTAAACCAAGCCAGGAAAGCAGAAGCAATTTTTAATACTGTTCTTTGTGTCACGCGATTATTTCTGCATGCAAGTAGAGAAACTCAGTCAAGCAAGGACGCCCATGTCTGGAAGTGCTGCAGGAGCCCACCTTTTACAGGGAACAGAAGTATGTTTGGAAGAGCTGAACATAAGCTTAATGGAGTAATTTCAACCAACATATACAATTTTCTCAGATACACAACTGAAAAAAATTTGTAGCTCTGTAAACCCACGGATTGCTATTTTAAAGACAGTTTCATTAAGAAACACAGCTTGAGAATATCTATCAAATAAGATCAGAGCTACATGCGGGGACAGCAGGAGGCAGCTGAAGCAATCTGCAGCACAGCTCTGGTGCTCATCGGTCCCTGACCTTGAGAAAAAATATAATTACTGCATGAATACACATATTAGACCAAAAGAGAAAGCCTAGGAAAAGACAAAACTCTGATAGAAAGAGATGGTGAGAACTCCTCAGGTTTTATGCAATAGCCTACAGCTCCGGACGTCCCAATCCAGAATACTTTGTAAGACTGACAACACAGCTGTGGCTTTAATTTTGAAGTCCACATTTTTCTGTGGGAATCATTAAATATGACACACTTGTCCTGTTCAACAGAAAAACAAATCCGCCTCTACTTCTTATTCCTCTGAAGCCTTAATTTAATTGTGCAACATTTGCTTTAGAAATATATTTGAAGATGTTTTAGATATTACCTCATTTGTACACTGTCCCAGGCTTTCCAGGAACTCTGAACCAACAGCCTCCTAGCCTTTCTTATATCTGAACTACTGTATTTTATGGCTTCCATACTGTACTGTCTGGAAACTCCGCGTGAGACTTGTTGTGTTAAATACAAACATGTAGGGAGAAGACGCACTGCACCAGAGAGTTTGCAATCTCAGGCATGGGTTGTGAAAAAGACTTTGCATGTGTTAGTTTACGTACACAGAGATTGCCATGATTATGTCCAAATAACGCCAAAGGGCTGGGCCTACACAGGTAAAAAAGAAAAAGCACCGGAGGAGGCAACAGCCCAGGAACTGATCCATGTTGGATTTCCTACTCATGACTGCTGCTTTGAAAAGCGCCCACCTTAGGATGCTGATGGAGCCCTGCCACGCCTCTGCCGTTTTAATCAGAGAACCTAATTTACCACATCCCAGAAATGTAACTAATAAATTGTCCCAAATAATCGCAAGTATGGAATTGAGCACACTGGGATTTGGAAATCCACCGAGGCTCTGATAACCAAAGGGAACAGACAAGCAAAGGGGTCAGCAGCTATTTGAGCTAGAAAGGCTGAAGCGTTATGAAGACAAATATGCACACTTGTGCTTGGGATGAAGCTGGAGCTCCGACCCTGTGGCTCTGTAGAGAGCAGACCCTCATGAGGCTTTTGACCCGCAGAGGTAGGAAGGCTCCTCATGGAGGAGCTCCCATGCATTTAAGATGGAGACAGTGAAGTTTTGCCCTGTTCTGTTTTCAGTCATCCAGTGATAACAGGTAGCTCATGGAAGTGTCTGAAAACATCTCTTATCTGTGCCCTTTGTGCATGCAGGTGCTGTCATGACAATTTCTCAAAAAATCATGAAACCAAGACTGCAGCTGATCCACTGCCACTGCTTACCGAGGCATCCTCCAAGGCCTTCATGAAACCAAGACTGCCACTGCTTACCGAGGCATCCTCCAAGGCCTCTACCTCCCCTCTATTCTGCCAGTTGCTTCACATGGAATTTAAGGCATTGGGTTTAATCTGGAAAAAAACACCTTTGAGTCAAATTCTGATGTCTGCATTTACAGAAAGTGATAGATTTTCCCAGACAGTTCACAGTGTGGATTCCTTCTGGTCTCCTACAATTAGCAGTGACCTAGCCTCTTCCCACCATCTGCCGTCTCCTCCATCTCTCTTCCCTTCCCTGCCTTGTGCTGCAGCTGCTGGAGGACCCTGGAGCTGGGGCAGGCTGCTACCACCATGTCCCCCCATCACAGAAAGGCAATCAGTCTGTCTGCTAACCCACGCCGGGCAGGCATGCAGCCCTCCCACCGGATGGGTGGACTCGGCTGTGTCAAAGGTATGTTGCAAGTTTTTCCGTAACAAAAATCCCCTCCTATTTTAAATAATGAATTTGGTTTTTCTCTTTTTTTCTTCCTTCTCCAGCTTTTTCTCTCCTTCCCCGCCCACTTTTACAAGCAGGAAGGAGAGTGACAGGAAGAATAATGATTTCCTCAGCTTCTGTTGGAAAAAAAAACACAAAAATTTTCCACCAAGACAGAATTTTTTTCTGGTTTTTTTTTTTTTCAGTGAGGTTCAGAAGCCATTTTTTTATTTAAAATTTCCTAAATAAGTGTCCAGTTAATACTGACGTTTAGTGTGGAAGGTAGCAGGGAGCTGGTACCTCTGTTTCGTTTAGCACAGATCCCAGCCTTAAGTGCGGCAAGAGGTCAGCTTGAATTTTTTCTCTTGAATTTTATCTTTGCAAACCGCCTTTCAGGGTTTTGGCTGTATAAATCAAACCCCATAGCCCAGCGTGGATGCTCAGTTTGTGATGCTTTCCTTCTGCCAGTTGGCTTTGCGCGACCTTGGTGTTAATCCCTACTGGCTCCACACGTTCAACAAGGAGGGAGGAAAGCACTGGTAAGCAAGGAGTGGACCGGAGCAGCCAAAAGCCAGGGCAGCCTTCCCATGCTGGAGCGGCCAGAAAAGGAGAAGAAAAAGGCACTGAAGCTATTGATTTTCCAATGCGTTGATGGGCAGGGGTCAGAGCAGGTTGGGGGCCCTTCAGTCGCTGATGAGAACGGAGTGTGTGTATGCATCGCACGCTGTCTCTGTTTCTGCTCAGGAGTCAACCTTGTTTAAGGCATGCTTTGTCTGAGCAGATGGCAAAGCATGACGGCTGCTGGGTTAAGATTTTTGCTGCCAAACCAGCCCCCGGCTGTTTTCAAAAATAAAGACGGCTACTCTCTTTACCAATGCAAAAATAGCTGTCTCTCCAAGTCCCTCCGTCAAACTATTATTTTATGTATTACAGAAGCACATATCTAGCCAGACTATATAATTAAAATTACACAATTTTTAATTAACTACCTGCAACAATCTTCCTGCTTTAACTGGTGGTGGTGTTGGAGGGTTGGGGTTTTTTTGAGGCTATTAGGAAAATCCAAATTTCCAGCTAGAAATTCACAGGGTTCAGAGCAGAGCCCTGCACCCCCAGGTGCAGAAGGCGACCCATCGCTCTTGGCTATACTACGTCTTCCATGAAAAAAAAAAAAATAATGCTTGCAACACAGGAACAAGCCCAAACCTCATTTGCAGTAGCAAGTACGTAAGGTAGGACTGTACCGGAAAAGACGGTGACAGAAACACACTGATTTCGTTTATTCCTTCGACAGCTTTTATTTTTTCATTTATTTTTGCCCAGGAATCTCCTATAATGCTTGGCTGTTACCCGAACAGGCCCTTTCCAGCAGTCTCCAAGAGTACACTGTGACCACAAGGCAGCACGGCTTCCTTTGCATATCCCTCCTTTCTGATGGCACGGCAGGGCTCACCGGCACAGCAGGATGGAACTCAATGCTGCCCTGACCCAGCAAAGGGGTACTGGCCTCCTAAAACCGACCAACTATCTACAAAACATGAAATAAGTGAAAGTCCAGCCACCATCGTTGGCACGAGTAAGTTCCATGCAAACCAACAGAAATAACAGCTCTTGGAAACATGACGAGTTCTGGGGACAACCAACCATCATCCTCTTTCCTCTGCCACTCTGAGTCTGCTTGCACCTGGAAATAGGAGTGGAAGAAACACCCCAACCGCATGCACACACACGTGCAGCTTCTCAGCAGACCGCCAGCAACTGCTGCTCCGGCAGCTGCAGGTGGAACACAGCAACCCCACACCAGCGAGAAGGCACCGATGGGTCAGATTTTATGGTACCAGCCCAAATTCAGTATCGCGGAAGCATGCAGCGGCCAAGCCAGCTTGTTCTCCCTAGCTTCAGTGAGCCTTGAGCTGCGCTGTGTGGAATCGCTGCTTTCCACGTGGAACGTCTCCTTAAGGGCAGTGTCTGCCCCGGCAACTGCAATAGCACTGCTCATTTTTGGTGCGATAAGCTGCATTTAGAGTGGGAAAGTATTGCTGTGTGATCTGAAAAGCAAACCAAAAACAAGCAATGAAGTCCGGAGCTTCAGGCCAAAGGTTTTAGCACCTGGCGTAGGGTTCCATTTCACAAAACAAAGGATCATTTATGCACACTGTAGACATTTTCTGTCTGGAGCAATGCTAACACGTTATCTCTTTATTTACACTGTACATGAAGTGTCCGGCACCCCTGCCTACATGATGGCCTGAATCTTGATCCACCCTGCTGTTGTTCATGGGAGGAAATCCAGGTGTGTTGCAGAGCCGATGGGTCCTGGTACTCTGCAACAACATCAGGCAGAAAAGAAAACGTGGGTCCTTCCTCACAAGGCTCCAGGGTCCTCCCAGAATGATTTTAATATCACCTGTGGCAAGGAGAGGGGGGAATGGTAGACAGATCTGTGGCAGAGCTAAAAGCTTAGGGTTTCTGGAGTCTCCGTCATATGCCATAATTGCAAAATCATGCTTCCTGTCTTCCACGTACACAGCAAATCTTTTTTCTCCCTTCCTCCTGGAGCGGATGAGGTGATTGGGAAATTCCCTAAGCTTCCCTTACTTTGGTTTCTTCCCTCATTTCAGAACCTGACTTCAAAAAAAAAAAAGATCAGGCCATTGAATGCAGTCTGGAATTTTGCTTCCAAGTACTTCTTTCAGCATGAAAAGGACCAACCATGGAATAACCAAGCAAGTCACCCTATTATGCAACAGACGGGAAAGCTATTTGTGCTGGTACGCTGTGGTTTTCATTCCTCTGAAGGCTGCTTTCCTCCAGGGAATTCCAGTAACTGGACTAATTGAAGTGTGTTTTGACAAGTTAAAACAGCCCAGAAAACCCACCTATGAAATTACATCCTGGTAGCATCTTCCAAAGTAAACTGAAATCTTGGTATCACAGCTCATTTGGGAAACTACTATGCCATAGCTTTCATTTGTTATGAGAACATAGCTTGAGTTTTTGTTGTAGATAACAGGTGGCGTTACACCTAATGACGGGGCTCAATCTTCCCCTGTACCAGGTTTTTGTACTGGCAGGGGCCCCAAGGATCGTCTCCTGAAACGCTAACCAGAAAAAAAATACAGAGTCTTCATTTATTCTCATTTCATCTACTTTCTTTCACTTTAGGTGACTCCCTCACAAAGCCGTCAGCTCACTCCTAAGGTTGTCTGTCCGTCCCCAGCAGACAAAGCAATCCAAGAAAATCAAAGCAAGCTGCCAGCGCAGATGCCGGCCTGTTGGGAAGACAGGGACACCGGCAGAGCACGAGAACCAGGCAATGTTATTCTGAGAAAGCCTGCTTATTGCTAAAACCAGCAGTGCCCACGAGCCCCAGCCATGTGCCACATGGCAGGCACAGCACATGGTTCCCATCACTTGGGTTTTCTTGGCTTATTCCACTACTCCACAAGCCTACCGGCTTCATACTGCCGTCTGCTTGCCGCTGCCACAGAGAGAAAATATTTGGCCGGAGGGGAAGCTCTTACATACAAATAATTTAGGATTCAGGGGGCAGAAGCTTTAGAATGCTGGAGGTTAGGACATTTTGGAAAGCAAGCCACAAGAAGCATGGATGGACCAACTCCATTCTGGCTCCTGGGCTCAGCTGCAGCCCGGACGAGTTAGCACGCCCTGGAGATATCTACCAGGAAGACAAAGGAGACAGAGGCAGTGAAAAGGAAGGAAGTCCCAGACTAAAATATTTCATTTTTCCATATTTTTCTTCCTGAATATCCCAAAACAGAAAGCAGACAGATTTTTTGCAGAAGTGACCAGGATTTATTAAAGACAGGATATTGATATGAAACATTCATGACCCTCAACTTCGCAGTATTTCTCTTGGATGGGGTAACGAAGTGAATTTATTACATATCAGTGCCAAGAAGCTCATAATAAAAATACAGATTATAGTTCTCAGATTCATCAACTCAAACCAGATATTTTTGAAAAAACACTCCAGCAGGAAGAACATAAGTCTCTCTTGGGCTACCAAAGCAGCATATGAAATACATATTTTATCCAACAATAGGATACAAAGTAAATGATTTGATTTAAAAACCCTGAAACAAAGGCAGTCTGTGAAGACATGAGAAGGAGACCCCTTGTCATGTTATCCCAGGTGTGGGGCATGCGGAGGAAGATAGATATATATGTTAGACATAAACAAAGAAAGCAGAGATTTTATTGCATTGCAAGTTGATGATTTTATGAGACTTGAAATAGAATAATAAAGCATGGATAAGGCAAGATAGAGAAATACTGCAACTTCTTGGGAAGCCAGGCTCCGGCAAAGGTTCAGAGGGACCACAGCCACAGCAAACCTTCACATCAGTTCTACCCTGATCATTTGGTCTCCTCTTCCCTCTTTGTTTCTGACTTCCATTTCTTTCTTTACTGGGACGTATCTAGTGGAGAATCAGCCAAGGATGACCCATTTATTTAATTCCTAATAGTCAGCTTTGAATATTTCATTCTGCTTCTGCCATTCTCCCTGCAAAAAGGAAAGATCTCTCTTCAAAACTCTCCCAGAGCTTGCCTGTGTCACATCTGCATGGCCTGCACAGGTTCGGGAAGACCCAACATGTCAGCATGCTGTGAAAGAAGGAACTCATATGTCCCTAGGTACGACTGAAGGCATTGTCACTACCAAAAGTTTCCGTAAATCAGAGTACAATGGACCAATGCTTTAACAACTCATCTCTCCTCATTTCCAGACACACTACCAAGGGGAAAAACTTATTTTTTATTTCAGTGCCAAGGATTTCCAGGGTTTCCAATTCCTCACTTCTCCCAGCCCATCCTCAGGAAAAACAAAGCAAAAAAAAAAAAAAACCACCAAAACAAAAATCCCCCAAACCCCAAAGCAAAGTAAAACAAACCAAACAAGTAAGTACCATAGTGTTTCTAATTGCCTTCCAAAATACAACAAACAAAAAAGCATTTTAAGTTGCTTTAGTTTGGGGAAATTACTAATCATGAGATCTCTAGTGCGTGTCTGTGTTTAATAGAGAATGTAATGGAAAAAAAAATAGAGCATTAGTGGCCATCCAAGAAAGATTTCGTGAAAAACAGGGTGGAAGGGAGTTTGTTTGGACTTAATGTTTCCCCAGAAGCATCTCTAGTCCAAACATTACACCACAGGTCAAATGGAGGGGAGCCAGAAAGTGAAATGCTTTAAAAATAGCCCTTAAAAAGGAAAGTGAAAGTGGCCAGTCTAGTTCCACCTTTTGTGACCATGAAATGCAGATTCTGTGATGAAAACCAAATTGGGGCTCTGGTACCATCACTGAGTGTCAGTAAATACTGCAACCTATGCATGGGAAGTCCAACAGAAAAATATAGGTCCAGCTTCTAAAATTCTTCCAGACTTCGCAATCTGAGCTGGTACTACTGCTTAGAAGCAAGCTTGCATTAAAATACTTCAGTTTGGAACTGGCAGTTTAAAACACTACGAACTGTCCTCAGCCCTCTGTTGTAGCCCTTCCAAGCCACCTCCTTACAGGCAGCAAA
>NW_009260667.1:3510901-3534813 GCF_000687185.1 Egretta garzetta
GCCAAGGATTTCCAGGGTTTCCAATTCCTCACTTCTCCCAGCCCATCCTCAGGAAAAACAAAGCAAAAAAAAAAAAAAACCACCAAAACAAAAATCCCCCAAACCCCAAAGCAAAGTAAAACAAACCAAACAAGTAAGTACCATAGTGTTTCTAATTGCCTTCCAAAATACAACAAACAAAAAAGCATTTTAAGTTGCTTTAGTTTGGGGAAATTACTAATCATGAGATCTCTAGTGCGTGTCTGTGTTTAATAGAGAATGTAATGGAAAAAAAAATAGAGCATTAGTGGCCATCCAAGAAAGATTTCATGAAAAACAGGGTGGAAGGGAGTTTGTTTGGACTTAATGTTTCCCCAGAAGCATCTCTAGTCCAAACATTACACCACAGGTCAAATGGAGGGGAGCCAGAAAGTGAAATGCTTTAAAAATAGCCCTTAAAAAGGAAAGTGAAAGTGGCCAGTCTAGTTCCACCTTTTGTGACCATGAAATGCAGATTCTGTGATGAAAACCAAATTGGGGCTCTGGTACCATCACTGAGTGTCAGTAAATACTGCAACCTATGCATGGGAAGTCCAACAGAAAAATATAGGTCCAGCTTCTAAAATTCTTCCAGACTTCGCAATCTGAGCTGGTACTACTGCTTAGAAGCAAGCTTGCATTAAAATACTTCAGTTTGGAACTGGCAGTTTAAAACACTACGAACTGTCCTCAGCCCTCTGTTGTAGCCCTCCCAAGCCGCCTCCTTACAGGCAGCGAAGCTCAGCAAAGCTCTCCCACAAGACCGACTGCCACCAAGATCAGAAAAACTCCATGGGGCAGCTGCCTTTGTCATATTTTATAATATTTGTAACAATAGCCATAAGGTTAATCTTGCCAGCCTGTTTCACACATTGCAATACTCACTTTACTCTAGAAGTTCCTTCCAACTGAAGGGAAGTAAACTTTTTAATGTTTGATAACACTCAGACTTTGCATCCTGATGCTCATGTAGGTTCATTTCTCCTTTATAGCATTTCCCTGGGCCTCAAGGTTGAAGATGCTGAGGGAAGAGAGAAGGATGGTGATGAGCAAGGGAAAGTAGTCGCAACATCCCCAGTAGATTCTCCCAGACAATCCCCGCAATCCCTCTCGATGCCTCTCAAATTGGCAAGATCGCAAAATGCCTGCAAGGCAATTTTTCTCTCTTCTCTAGCTGCTCTTTCAGAAAGAGGTGCGCGCCATTACACAGGGAACCAGAGGGTTAAACATTAAATTGCCTGAAAGGCAGAGCACTTGAGGCCCAAACAAGCTAAATGTCTTTGTCAAAGAAAAGGCAATTCCACACTTCTTGTCAAGCACCATTGAGAAAGAAGTGATCTTACTCGAGGATGAAATGACCAGCAGCTTGCAGCATTGAAGCAAGAAATACAAGCTTTGGGAGGAAAGCCTGACACATTCTCAGAGGATGCTGACAAGAGCTTTGAAAAGCTAATCTCTCCTGAGGCTCATGAGGCTGATGGAAACCCCCTGAGAAGGAAGGGGAGGTGGCACCTATCTACTCTGACATGTCATCTTGTGGGAAAAGCCGTAGCCCGATAAAGTAGCAACTGAGAAAAGACAAGTTCTGTATTTTGGAATTGACCCAGAGGGGGAGACCTGCTCCAATACTGCAAGCTGAGCACTTCAGGCTTCAGAAGCAAGTGAGCTCTGCATTTCTTAAGGGGAACAAGCAAACATAAACAACGCTCCAGGGAAAAGATGCTGATGAAAGGTATTGTGCTCTGTGCTTAAAAACAAAAAGTGAAAACTGCTCCAAACAACTAAGGGCTGAAGAGACGTCTAAACAAATGAAAAGTGGGACGTGCAACCTTGCAACATTTCAAAGACTGGATTTTCATGGGACCTTCAGGCGCCTTCCTGAAGGCTGACGCTCCCTCTATGCTGTGCGTGGAGCGAGTGAGGCTTCTGAGAGCGTGATCCACAAGAGCTGGCAGACTGAGTGAGAAACAAAGAAACGAGAAATGCCAAGCCATACTCCCCTCGATAACATGAGAGCCTAGCGCAGGGCCACAAGGAGGTATGTCTCCATTCAAGGCTCTCAGCCTAGAACACTCTGCCAGAGATGGATAAATCCTCCATTTCAAAAGCAAGCAATGTCACAGTCCTTGCAATGAGATCTGAGGACTAGTGCTGCCACTGACCCACTTTGTCCAACATCCTTAGGTACCCACAGTTCATTTCTAAGGAGGTTTGAATCCACACCTCTCAGTTCCCAGAAGACTGCTCTAACCTCTTCCTCCCTCCTAGTGACATTTTTCTTCTGGCTGCCCTCAGGCACTGAAAGCATGCAGGGCTTTCACGGAATCATAGAGGCGTTTAGGTTGGAAAAGACCTTTAAGATCATCAAGTCCAACCATTAACCTAACACTGCCATCCCACCACTAAACCATGTCTCTGAGCACCACATCTACGCATCTTTTAAATACCTCCAGGGATGGGGACCCAACCACTTCCCTGGGCAGCCCATTCCAATGCTTGACAATGCTTTTGCTGAAGAAATTTTTCTTAATGCCCAGTCTAAACCTGCCCTGGCACAACTTGAGGCCATTTCCTCTTGTCCTATCGCCCGTTACCTGGGAGAAGAGACCAACCCCCACCTCGCTACAGCCTCCTGTCAGGCAGTTGTAGAGGGTGACAAGGTCTCCCCTCAGCCTCCTTTTCTCCAGGATAAACAATCTCAGTTCCCTCAGCTGCTCCTCATCAGACTTGTGCTCCAGACCCCTCACCACCTTTTCCCCCCCCCGGGTGTGTTCCAGCAATGCAACCTCTTTCTTGTAGTGAGGGGCCCAAAACTGTACACAATATTCAAGGTGCGGCCTCACCAGTGCCGAGTACAAGGGCACGATCGCTTCCCTGCTCCTGCTGGCCACATTATTTCTGATACAAGCCAGGATGCCATTGGCCTTCTTGGCCACCTGGGCACACTGCTGGCTTTCTAGCCTCCTGCCTCGGTGTTCACAACCAGAGGTTGCTCAAGGGTCTGCAAACGAGTAGTGAAACTCTTGGGCTGAGCTGCAGCAGGAGATGAGTCCTGAGCAGGGTGCAGCAGAACTTCCCGTCCCAGCACAGCCAGCGGAAGCCAGGGAGGAAATGGGAAAATTGAGTCAATTGAGGAAGCAGTCCTGGCCAGGAATGTCTTTGGTTTCTAAACTGCCCGATTTAAAAAGTAAAAGAAAAAAAAAAGAAAAGCAGCAGGAAAAAAAAAAAGGAAGAAAAAAAAAGGCTGTGGTAGAAAAAGCCCAGTCAATCAATTAGTCAGTCATTTCCAGTTCAAATATTTCCATAAGTGCTTGGCAGTGTTTTCTATGTAAGGGATGTCTACTGCTGGTGAAAGATTTCTTAGATGGCAGAGAACTCCCCTTGATGACAAACTCTCCTCAGACAAGCTCCAGTCTGGGTGATTTCCCTTTGGAAGCCCTCACAACTTGTTAATTTGTTCAAGCGTCCCAAGTCTTAAAAGAAAAGCCAGTTGGCTATCAGTTGCGTTTCCAAAGCTGATACACTGAGAGACAGTGCTGAAGTGTAGGAAAATTCCTAAATTTAAGACACCAGGAGCATACTATGTACCTGACCTGAATACTCTACCTTCACAGAAAACATTTACACAAGTCCTTGATGTGTCCCAAACAGGTCTACAAATAAGCTGTGTTTAAGAATAATTTAGTCTGTTACTGAAATTCAGCCTCATCTGAATTATAACTTGGCAGCTGAAAGCTGGCAGTTCTTACACAGAAAAGTATATAGCTGTTAGTAAAGAGAAATACTGCAATCTTTTATATTCTGATAACCTAAACTCCCCCTGCAGTTCTAAAATCTAAATGATTTGAGATTTGGCTGTGGTTTTGAATTTAGGCATCTTTTCCTACAGAAAATATTGTGGGCTTTTAGTCAGCCCCGTGAGCTCAGTAGAGATTTACAAGATAAGGAGTTCATGATCTGGCTCTGCAAGCAGGCAGCAGTACGTTCCGCTTATTAAAGCTCTTAAAGCCTATACGGGCATCACGACAGTTCTGCCACCCTCTGCTCTGCTGCGGAAGGGCTACGTCCTTTGAGATTGCCTTCTATACTTTGGGCGTTAATCAAATTGGCCGTACACGTTTGCTGAAAATCTAGAAGGCTTTGCCAAGAAACTAGAAGCTCCTCAATCCACATCTTTCCTCCGATTCTCCATCGCAGCCAGCCAGCTGCCTTGCAAGTCAAGCGATGCACATATGAACACAACATGCCCGAGTCCAAACTGGAGAGCGTGGCACAGCCAAACTCTGATTATTAATCCCAGACCAGACTATACTCCTACAAAGGGATGTACAGGCCAGCCAACACGCAAGTAGGATTATGAACACTAACGACACAAAGGCAAATTTTAATTATGGTACATAAGTGTCTCCATTGTGCAACAGTGTCTAAAAATATCTACTCCGTTTATTCCCAACCTTCAAAAAGTGGTTACAATGCCAGTAACGGAGCATCTGCAATCACAGCATTTGGTGGCTTTGTCTTATTTTTCTTTATTGGTTATGCCGGCAAATCACATATGAGGGCAGATGATAAATATTCCTCATACTGGAGAATGCTCTAATGCTGTCTTATAAAGAGTTCTAAATGATGCAGTTTCTCTTTCTTTTCTTTTTTTTTTTTGTTGTTGAGGTTTTTTTAGCTTTGAAACAGGAAGTGAAGTGCTCATCAGCTGCAAAGTGCTACTCTAATATCACCCCTGCAACAATTACCTCTGCAATAACCTTCATTATATTAAATTACATGCTATCCTTCCTCAGCTCAGATGGAGAATAAAACAAGAAAAAAACCAACCAACCCACTGAAAAGCCGTTGTACAGTACCGTGCCTACACAACAGAGGTGAATATACTTCCTGCAGGGAAACCAAGTATCACTTAAGAACTGCCTGCCTTTGTTTGAAGTCTTACATAAAACCGAAGTGAAGTCCCCTCACCTATTCCAGTATTCATTTCACTGTAATGATGTGGCGCAATTGCTGAAAATGCATACATATTACTGAGGAACTCAAGAGTGTTGCAATACGCAGTCACGAGGAGTTAAAATACTGAAGATAATTTTGCTTTCAGCATTTTCTTAATTTTTAATAATTCTCTTAGCAACCCAAATATTCTCATGAGGTGTCTTTCAGTACAGCGCACAGGTTTCTATATTCCATTATTTTCTCTGAATAACCAGTACTTGTTTGTTTCTTTCTATTCCACTCTAAAGACATGTCTCTACTTGCTGGCTTTTAACAAGCATGTTTACCTATTGACATACTGAGGTTTTATAGTGAAATTTATTCTGAAAAGTGGCTTATCAAAATTGCATCAAAATTCCGCACCTTGTATGTCTGAGTGACTTCCAGATAAAATTAATTCCATTTACAAAGTATAGGCTTGGAGGAATTTTTTGGCGGTGTCTTTTCTTAACTCTGAAGCCTTATCGACTGCCCAGGAGCTGAAAACTCAACTGCACTCTTTGATTCAGTCAATAATGCTGGTAGTGACAGGACAGTGCAGGACAAGACATGCGTTCAAGACAACAGGGTAGTGTAAGTAAAGGCAGAATGTAGTAACTCAGGAAAGAGTTGATTCAGTGACACTGAATAGAAAACGGTTCACAGCTATGAAAAAAATCAGCATTCTGGAAAAAAGAAACAAAAAAGGAACTAGAGAGTTTCAAGGCGTTGGGGGCAAGGCACGTTCCTCGTTGATGGATCACGCCGTAGCAAGGCCATGAGCAATGGCAGCACTGTGAGCAGAGGTAGAGGGAGGATGAACAACAGAGGTGGGCTCTGATGGAGCTGAATGGAAAGACGAAGAGTTCTGCTCCAGGATCTGCCGCCCCAGAGCACAGCTCGAATACCAAACGGCAAATCTCCTGCGTGTCCTTGGACAGAGAAGGTTGGTGGAGGGCAGACGCCTCGGGGCTCTCCAGCAGGGACCCAGTCTGTGAAACCGTCCTGTGCCACGCCAGGCTCTGTGCTGCCGGAGCCTTGGGCTGGGATCATCTATCCAGTTATAACTTTGTGAAGTCCCGGCTAAATTGGATCAGCAATAATGATCATGTGTATAACCAATATGTTTGCTGGAAAGAATGTGGAATCACAGAATCACAGAATGGCAAGGGATGGAAGGGACCTTGGGAGATCATCTAGTCCAACCCCCCTGCTAAAGCAGGTTCTCCTAGAGCATGTTACACAGGACTTCATCCAGGCGGGCCTTGAATATCTCCAGAGAAGGAGACTCCACAACCCCCCTGGTCAGCCTGTTCCAGTGCTCCGTCACCCTCAGAGTAAAGAAGTTTTTCCTCATATTCAGCTGAAACCTCTTATGTTTCAGTTTGTACCCATTGCCCCTCGTCCTGTCGCTGGACACCACTGCAAAGAGTCTGGCTCCGTCCTCGTGACTTCCACCCTTAAGATATTTGTATGTGTTGATGAGATCCCCTCTCAGTGAACTGCTTATGCTCTTTGACAGATATTTATGCTGTGAAGCAAGCGCCAGCTGCTGAAGTCTCAATGGAGAGAGGGTATTGCCAACTCTACCCCAGCCAGTTTGGATCTCTGAAAGCGGTCATGGCTCTCTCGTCAGGCTTTAGAAACCTTGTTGGAAATTGGGGGAACTGGTTGAGAAAGCAAAGGAGCAACAAGACAATAATCAGTGTCCCCGAACTCATGCTCCTAGAATTAAAATGTAGCTATTGCTAACACCTTTGGCAGCAATGAGATCCGTCACAGGAAGCCTCACTGATGTTTGTCAGCTCCCTATCAGTTTCTCGTGAATCGCCCTTCTACTCTGCAAGTTCACAAGTTTATTTTTACCTCCTGAAAGTGAAGAGCTAACAGAGATACTCCATACTGAGAACATCATTTGGGGAGTTTGAGAGCTCCTGCATTTCCAGAGAGACAATGAATGGGCATCTACTTGATTTTCTTGTCAAGCATCACAGTGATAACGTCCATCAGTGTCTGCACTGTGGATTTTTGATAAAAGGGAGAATATAGTACCATATTTATGGTTCAGAGTTCCAAAGCATTCATAGGATGTGATGTCATCTAAACACCATGTCTGAAACTACACATTCAACTAGGCTGCCCAAATTATTCTGGAAACATTGATGATCAAATCTGCTACTGGGGGGCTGGTGAGCTAAGAAGGAAAACCTGCTGCGGGAGGTCAACTGGGAGGACGTGAAGCAGCATGAAATCTCTTCTGTATACCTGCTGTTAAAACCAGGAGTAGGTACACTGAAGCCAGAGCCTTAGGAAACACAGAAAACGTCTAGCAAACAGCAGCACATTCAAGAACGTCAAGGCATCTTACAGCACAACAAAGCGTATCTAGATTGTCATAACTGAATTTTATTTCAGGCCATGTAGCACTAACAGCAGCAATCCTTACCAAAAGTACTGTTTAGTCTTCATGTTTGTGGTAGCTCCTATAAAATTTGCCATTATTGGTTGCATCAGAGATCACATTACTGCAATGTTTTAATACACAGCACAAAAAACCAAGAAAAGAACATATTCTAGGCTATTTCCAGTTTCTTTTCTTTCTCTTGGGCAGAATTTCCCATTACTACATTGCAAGACGCTAGGAATTTAATTATATTACATATAGAATCATAGAATCATAGAATCATAGAATGTTTAGGGTTGGAAGGGACCACTAGTGGTCATCTAGTCCAACCCCCCTGCAGTGAGCAGGGACACTGCTAACTAGATCAGATTGCTCAGAGCCCCATCCAACCTGGCCTTGAATGTTTCCAGGGATGGGGCCTCCACTACCTCTCTGGGCAACCTGTTCCAGTGTTTTACCACTCTCATTGTAAAAAATTTCTTCCTTACCTCTAGCCTGAACCTACCCTGTTCTAGTTTAAAACCATTTCCCCTTGTCCTAACACAGCTGGCCCTATGAAAAAGACGTTCCCCATCTTTCCTATAGGCCCCCTTCAGGTACTGGAAGGCCGCAATCAGGTCTCCCCGTAGCCTTCTTTTCTCCAGACTGAACAAGCCCAACTCTCTCAGCCTGTCCTCATAGGAGAGGTGCTCCAGACCTCGGATCATTTTTGTAGCCCTCCTCTGGACCCGTTCCAACAGTTCCATGTCCTTCTTGTGCTGAGGGCTCCAGAGCTGGACGCAGTACTCTAGGTGGGGTCTCACCAGAGCTGAGTAGAGGGGCAGAATCACCTCCCTCGACCTGCTAGCCATGCTTCTCCTGATGCAGCCCAGAGTACGGTTGGCCTTCTGGGCTGCCAGCGCACATTGCCGGCTCATGTCTAGCTTTTCATCCATGAAACCATGTTGAGGAATCGTGCACAAAAGCGTACTGTGGAGAAGTTGATTAGTACTTTAATTTATTTATTTGCAACATCCAAAACCAAGCAGATGAAAGCAGAAAGGAGGGTAATCTTTATTCACCAAACAAATCTAGAAAGGACAGATCTGAAGTGTGATAAAAATAACTGGCTGGGTACATTTCAAGGTCCATCTCACTACCACAGAAAGAAAAGGGGAGCTGTAGTATGACTGCATTTGCTTTATTCTTTCATATCCTTATTGGCAAGACAAGCAGACACACAGAACGTGAGCGACCCTGACAAACAGTACCATGAGAAAAACCTTTCGCAAGTTGACTGGCTGCAGGATGGGACACTGACACATACTTAAAGAAAAAACAATTTGGCCTCTGCCTTCTCAAGGAGCACACATTATGCACTGAACCTATCTTCACGCAATCCACATCCTACTGATGATGCTAACTTCTCTTAACACATATCAAGCTTGCCACCGACTGGCATATACAAATGCACCCTGGGTGAAATCTTGGCATAACTGAAGGATCCTATGATCGTAGAATAATTTAGACTGGTAGGGACCTCAGAAAATCTCCAGTCCAACCTCCTACTCAAAGCAGGATCAGCTGTGGGATCAGATCAGGGCTTTATCCAGGTGAGTCTTGAAAAGCTCCAAGGATGGAGACTCCACAGCCTTTCTGGGCAACCACTGCTTGACTGTCCTGGTGGAAAAAAAGCTTCTCCCTACATCCTGGTTCACTCCCCTCGATTACTCCCACGTAAGCAGTGGGGGGCAGCTACCAGGTCCCTCAGAAGCTATCTTTTCTCCAGGTTGAACCAGCCCTGGCCCCTCAGCCTCTCCTCACAGGGCATGTGCTCCTGCCCCCAACCATCCTGGTGGGCCTTCGCTGAACTCATTCCAGTTTATCAATGTCTTTCCTCTACTTAGGGGGCCAAAACTAGCTGCAGTATCTAGATGTGTTCTCATGAGCACTGAGGGACATAGTCATTTCCCTCGATCTGCTGGCTCTGCTCCTCTTAAAAGAGCCCAGGATGCTCTCAGTGCTCTTTGCAGCCAGGGCACAATGCTGGCTCATGTTTGCTTCTGTCTATCACATCCTTACGTTCCCTTTCAGCACAGTTGCTCCCCACAGTCAGTCCCCAGCCTGTATGGCTTCTTTCCAAGGTGCAGGACTTCACGTTTGTCCCTACTGAATTTACTCAGGTTCCTGTTGGCCCACTTCTCCAGTCCGCCCAGGTCCCCCTGAATGGCAACCCTTTGCTTTAGCTTACTGACTGGTTCCCCCAGTTTGATGTCATCTGTAAACCTGGTGAATGTGCACTTGGTCTCCTCCCCCAGGTCACTGATGTTAAGCAGGGCATGTCCCAGCACAGACCCTGTGCTACTCCACTTGCCACAGGCCTCCAGGTTGAGTATGACCCATTAACCACTAAAGGAGTCCATTCCAACCTCATAACCACCACAGAACAACATGTGATTGCATCACCTACGCAAAAATTAGTGTTTTCGCAACAGCGATATCACAAACTGCTTTGTGAGCCACAGTGGTTCAAAGGATCATTAAAAAAAAGTATGTTCTTGTCTTATTTGTAACTGAGTCTGTGAATGCTAAAAAGCCACCATCTGTGCAGAGAATATATTATCTTCTTGAAAAGATTATCGGTTCACTTACTTCCCATTTGGTAATCATTCTTTATATTTAGTACCTGTCACCGTGTCAGCAACACTCACCAAATACAAAGGAACAGAAAGACAGATGCAAGCCACCCTTGAGCACAGGTGCTTACCATACATACCTTAACAGGCTGCTTATAACTAAAAAAAAAACCTAGCTTTTTTCCCTCACTCTGCAATTTGCCAAACTCATAGATACAGGATGTTCCGGAGGCTGAAGTGAAATTGGGTTCAAAACAGATTAGATAAATTCAGAAGATAAACAGTCTCCAGTGACTACAAAACACAGTGATCCAAATGCAGCCTTTGGACAGATTGAGATCCTACACTTCTCCATCAGTATCTCCTCCCAGCCTCTTTCAGAGAAGCAACACTGCACTAGGCAGACTCTTTTTCCGATCCAGTCCACAGCTTTTATCAGGCCTCTCTAACACAGAGAAATGCTCAAAAATAGGACTTCCCATAAAAAAAACCCAACAAACTTCCCATCAACTGCCTCAGAGTTTCAGCTTAAGCTTTAGCAGAAAGATCCCACCACTTTGTCCCAGCTGCCGTGATACTCTAGGCTAGCGCTAAATACCCCTACCAGGCTATCATGCAATATAAGGCACTATGAGGCAAGAAACAAATCGATCCAGAGATCCAAGCCCGGATCATCTGAATATCTGGAGTAATTATAAGAACGCTCGCAGAACATCTGGAAATTGGTTTCGCCATTAACAGGTTGTGTCAGCATCTTCTCACAGACAGTATCCATTCATTAAGGAGCTGGCTACCCTTGAGAGAAAATCTGTCGTTTGCTTCAGATAATCTTCTCCCAGCTCCCTCTCCAAAATTCTCCTTTGCTATGCTGCCTACATAACCTCAGCAGCACTCAGAGCACGGAGGTGCTGAGTTCAGTGCATACCATCCTGCTGACAAATATCACTTTATAATGCACTGTGGCCCATGGCGGTTTGTTGGTTTGTTTGCTAAGTAATTGCAGCAGTGTAAATAAAGGCTGGGATTTCTGAGAGGCCCAGCAGACGAAGATCTCTGTTGGCTGGCCTAAAAGACAAATAATTTCTTTTTCCATAACTGAGAAGAAGGAATTGTTTCCTGCTAATTAGGTAAGAGGCAATGAAATGTGTGATGTGCTAATTGGGCTGCTCGGAATGTATTGAGAAGGTGGGGAAGATGACGTGATACAGGATGATGAGAGTATCTGGGTATGACATTATGAGATAAAAAGTTTGGATAAGATATTTGTAAGGTCATTGTAACACTGATCATATTCAAAATCCAAAAGCAGGGTTCATATAATAAAATCTAATCTGATGGTTTTATTTATATGGTTTATAAAAGGCCATGTATGTGGAGCTTCCTCCAAAATAGTGACTACCTCTTTATCTCAACAGAACAAGATGACCAAAATATAAGTATGAAAGTGATCTCAAAGTGCTGATGGAGTTATGCATTTTAACAGTGCTTCTTTGATTTTAGTAACAAAGAATGCTTCCGCTTACACGGACTAATATCTTTCCTTTAAGTATCAAATGATTTATTCTGTGCTATGACAATTTATGTCAAGTATGACTTAGAGCAGAAACCATCCGCAAAATGAAGATGACACTTTGCATTTGCATAATGGTCCCTGGTTAGTCCCTAAGCCCATAATAAAATGCATGTAATAAAAATAACAACAAAACCACATCACTTAAAGCAAAATTTCACAGTCAAAAAATAAATCTCACAACAAATACCAATTTCCCAACAATGCATTACTTCCTATCATCTTCCCAGCCCTACGCAGAAGGATCAGGGCTGTTCCTGAGTTCTGAACACAAGTTCCTGGGAATTGTAATGGACCGATTTCTGAAATGCATTATAAATGCCGCTTTTATTTTTAGGCCAGTTATTTGAATAAACAACTTTTCTCATAGTTGGAGTTTCTCTAGGTGAGTCAGATAACAGCAGGTAACCTGCTTGGAAATCGATGCCTGAGATTTCTAGCGAAGACTACTGGAGTTCAGTGGGAGGTGAACCCCAATGCACTGAGGTGCTTTTGGAAGTCTCAGACTTGGTTCACAACAGGCTGTTATTTCTGACTCATGGGGCTATGGACACACTTCAGCACGATGTCAAACACTGTCACTGCCACACTGATTTCAGTGGGAGGATCACAAGCGGTGACAGAACTATGACCTAGCTACAGGAGTCTCAGTGTACTTTCTGCTGTCATAAGAAGATAATTTCACTAAATTATATGGGTTTCTTAATTGCTCCACACATTATTAATTCATAGCTGACTCATCTTCAAGGCCTTACACACACCCAGGATCACAAGAAAAAAACAAGACGTTTTATTTGTTGTACCCTCCATCTGAGGATCAGAGGGTACCCTAGCCACACAGCTACGCCTCTGTGAATTAGCCAAATGTTTTCTCCATTTTATAAATGGACATGTTGAGCTACAGTACTTTTGCTCCTTGCCCATCCTTGCCTTGTATCTGTTTTTCCAGAAAAGTCTGACTGAGTTCAACAGAAGTTCTGAGGTTCACAGAATTACTGTGCAGAATATGCAAGCTATAACGTGGGAGGACAGGCTAAACAGTACCTTGTAACTCCCCACTTCCCCTGCCAACCCCAGCCTTAAAATTGCATTGACAGGATCCTTATCTTCTACATTTCCTTCCTACGTCTTAATCGCAGGACTATTTTCTGTCTCTTAAGGGGAGTTATGGGGTTCCTCAGCTTCATTCCTGTATGGTTACACTATGCTGGTTGCGAGAACACTCCTGGAGCAGTTCCTGAATTTCTCCCAGATTTTCCAGTCTTTGAATTTTGACTGTGGGTAGATGACCTTGTCTTTCTAAATGATCATATCCACGTCTGCCCTCTTCAACGTTTTCTGCATATCTAATCCCAGACTTCAAGCAGACATTATATGAGTCTGAACTTCAAGGGCCAGTTCTGGAGTGATTTTGCAGTGGTACAGCCATGCTCCCGCATACTCTTGACTGTCCTCAGGCAGAGGGACCTGGGGACAGGTTACCACCACCAGAAGGATCTCTCTGACAAAATCTCGGGAGCAGATGCAAAGTGGTCTACAGGCTGGACAACTGTGTGTCTTAGCAGAAGGAGCCATTAGCCACAATCTTCCCAGAGGCATGCTACTTCTCACCCCATCTCATGATGGATGAGTGCTACAGCAATAGAGAGCGGCAGGCTGGATGAGGGGCCACGTCTGATCTAGACTTCGATGCTGAAACACCACCATCACCACCACCCCAGTCTCGTCTAACCTTCTGCATTATCACAAGTCATTTTATTTCAGATTGTTGCTCTTGCACTAGGTTCAACTGTGTTTGAACAGGGCAAATTTATGTTTGGCTACAGCACATCTTCCAGAAAATCTTTTAGTCTTTATTAAAAAGAAATATTTGTCAAACAGCAGTTTCCTCCAAAGGTTAGCCATCTCTCTTATTAAAAATATGAACCCTGCATCTAATTTGAAATTTTCTGGCCTCAGCTTCCAGCCACTGATTCCTGTTATGCCTCCTGCTCCTGTTAAAGTGACCTTTTAGTAACCCCCTATTTTAGCATCAAGTATTTTCTCCCCATGAAAGTACTTACACGTTACAAATGACCAATGCTCTAGTTTCATTTTAACAAAAGAACTCAAACTGTTAAGTTTACCCCTCTCCTTAAGTAATGGGAGGTCATGTAAAAAAATATCTTGTTTTCCCTCATTTCTTCATTCTCTTAATTAGAGCCAAATGTTAGAAATATCCTTAGAAAGACAGAAATAGGCAAGACATCCCTGCTTGGCCTACGTACGCAGCATGACTCAACAGTGGCCACGGAGTTGCAACACATTAAAACTTTAAAAAAAAAAAAAAGAAGAAAAAGCACTACTTATGCAGGCAGCGAGCCAAAGTTACTCCCTGTAAATCTAGTATAGTATTGAACGCTTATAAATTATTAACAAGCACGGAAGTTAAAAAGTTAAACTACAACACGACAAAAAAAATAAGACCCCAGTCGGCATAGCAAAACAGTACACAAAATCGCAAACTCCAGATTTTACTCTGGTTTAGCTTACAGTATGAAAAAATTTAGTCACATTTGAAAAGCCATGTTATTGCAGTGTTATATGGCCTTCTTCACTCTAATGCCTAAAGAGCTCATAAATTATTATTGCTAACCTGCTTGATCCAAAGTTCAAGAATAATTTTTTGCACTGATTTTATGTCCTTTTTTTACAACTAGAATTAAAAAAACTACTTGAAGAGTTTTACTAATTATTTGTTAAATTAAATTAAAGCATATTTTTCCATCTTAAAAATAGCCAGCTTCAGGCTTAAAATTGCATCTGAGTTTCGCAGTCTATTGAGATTTGAACAAGCTAGCTAGCAAATTCACTGGCTGACGAAGTAATGCAGCCGTGTATGAGCTGCTGCTTTTATCCTCATTCTTTTCATGGCAACCTGGCAGCCCAACCTGGTAGCCTGTTACGATGAGATGACTGCTTGGTGACGAGGGGACAGCAGTGGATGTTGTTTACCTTGACTTCAGTAGCGCGTTTGACACTGTCTCCCATAACGTCCTAGTAGACAAGCGATGTGGTTCGGTCTCGTTAAGCGGACAGTGAGGTAGACTGAAAACGGAACAAGCTGTTGGGCTTCAAGGGTTGTGGTTAGTGGCACAAAGTCCAGCTAGAGGCTAGTCACTGGTGGTCTACCCCACCAGTAGATACTGGGGCCAGGACTATTCAACCTCTTCACCAATGATGTGGATGATAGGACAGCGAGCATCCTCAGCAAGTCTGCAGGTGATACAAACCTGGGAGCAGTGGTTGATACACCTGAGGGTCTTGCTGCCATCCAGAGGGATGGGGACAGGCTGGGGAAATGGCCAAAAGGAACCTCATGCAGCTCAACAGAGGGCAATGCCACCTCCTGTGCCTGGGCAGGAAGAACCCCAGCACCAGCACAGGCTGGGAAGCAGCTCCCCAGGGAAGGACCTGGGGATCAAGCTGACCACCAGCCAGCAACGTGCCTTCAACGGCAAAGCAGGCCAACAGCCTCTGGGGCTGCAACAGGCAGAGCATCGCCAGCAGGTTGAGGGACATGATCCTTCCCCTTCCTCAGCCCTGGTGAGACACAGCTGGAGGGCTGAGCCCACTGCTGCAATTCCCAGAAAAAGACAGACACAGACATGCTAGACTGACTCCACCAAAGGGCCGGGAAGATGATGAAAGGGCTTGGAGCATCTGACAGGAGAGGCTGAGAGAGCTGGGAACGTTCAGCCTGAAGAAGAGAAACTCAGGGGGGATCCTACCCATGTGTGCAAATACCTGACTGGGGGGAAGTGAAAAAGATGGAGCCAGGCTCTTCTCAGTGGTGCCCAGTGATAGGATGACAGGCAGCGGGCACAAATTCAAATACAGGAAACTCAAACACAAGCAAATTTTTTACTGAGAGAGTGATCAAACACTGAACCAGGTTGCCCAGAGAGGTTGTGGAGCCTCCATCCCTGGAGATGCTCAAAATCTGATGGGTCACAGTCCTGAGCAACCTGTCCTGGCTGACCCTGCTCTCAACAGGAGGGTTGGACGAGATGATGTCCAAGGGTCCCTGTCAGCTTCAACCATTCTGTGATGCTGTGACTGTGCACATGAAAGTAGAAATTCTTTTCATTAGGGCTATAATTTTACCACTCTGAGAAGTCACTTGCCCCTTGCTGCAAACTAATGTGTTTTGAAACTTCCATGCTCTGCAGAATTTTGTTGTCTTGGCCTTTTTGATAAACATTTCTTTTTTCCATGCCTCATCCACTCTGTTAAAAGGAATGAAATCCTTCCAGTCTGAAAGAGCCTAATGTGTTTTGGGGATGAAAAAGTAGGAAGAGGAAGATAATACAGGATGAATAGTCAAATATCACTTCTTATGCTAGCAAAAAATACAACGGGCTATATTTAGAAAAGCCAGAAAATGGACTCTTGGAGATGGCTTTGTCAACACCCATGATAAGTGGGACTATCCACATGCTTGAAGTTAGGCTTGGGATTAAGAACTCCATTGAATAAGGGCCAGAGTATCAAACAAGGAAGCCCCTTGAATTCTGCTCAGCATATGGACAAAATTTAGAGCAATAAAATCAGAAAACAAGCCAGACCAATTCAAACGCAACCATATCCCTTGCTGGCCTTTCACTAATTGTCCCTACTAATGAGGATACACCCATTAGTCCTTGAATTTACAACTAATTTACTTACAGAGTTTCTATGCCACAGATACCAATTCACGATCACCTTGTCTACATTCATAAAGCTGCTTAAGAAATTACTTCCATTTCAAACTCCTAAACACAAGTCACTGGAAAAAGACACTAAGGTCCTTGGACATGTCCAGATAGAGCCAAAATGACAAAATAGCTTTGCTACCTGGAAACTAAGGTCATTCTCAAACACACACCTACATGCCTTACAATGCAAATCATCCTGAGATACCCACTGGTGTGCACCATAGGCAGATAACAGATAGAACAGGCCATACATGTACTAATAAATCAGCTTGGCAACTTGTCCTGATTTTAATTTAGCTATTCGGGAGGGAAAATAAAATGATAACTCGGGGATATAAAATTTCAGAATAGGTAGTTGTGTTGCTAGGGAGTCCCACGCTGGCTGCAGTTTGTTTTGGAGAGTTGGATGTTTTGGGTTTGTTGGGTTGGTTTGGGTGTGCATGCTGCTTTCCTTGTAACTCTGAGAGAAGTACCTGAGAGCCCTGTGGTTTTATGCTGCACAGAAAATACCACTTCCTATGGGGCTGGGGAACAAATATGCCCTAACCGCACTCAGAGTGCTTTTTTATTATTATCTTGAACCACACTTGAAGAGCTCTTTTTTTTATTATTATCTTGAATAAAAGACAGATGGGAGGAATCAGTTTCTCCCTTGCTTGTTTTGTCTCCTTCACATAAAAAAATAAGACAGCCCCAAGATTAGTTTTACCATTTAACAGAGAAATGCAAAAGCGTAGCTCAGGTTCCTCATCAAATGCCAGTACATTTTCTAAAGAAAGGACCGATCAGCCTTCCTCACCTTCCACAGGCATCAAAGGGCTCCAGTTCCCCTTATTCTCTGGTAAAAGAAAACTCCAGTTCAGAGAGGAAAAATCAGCATTTTGGCCTTGATACACAGTTTCTATTAAAACGAGCAAACAAACCTCAGGGAGAAAAGAATAGCAGGAACGGGGGGGATGCTCCGAACACTCGAGCCACCTGCTCTAGCCTCTCTAACCTCAATGACTGCACCTAAGTTTCAAGGATTTCTTGACTAATGGTGGCTTTAGAAAGCCCTGATTTACTACAGACAAAAAGTACTTCAAGTCACTTTAAAAGCGTAATGGTATAATAAAAATAAAAAGCAAAGCAGCAACTACGGCTGACGGTCCCTGGTTTCTGCGAGCCCCTCTGCTATTTGTATCACTCCACCAAGCAAAGCTCACACCAAATGGATGTTCTGGCAGAGGTCCCAGATACACATGCCACCGAGTCACAAGCAGCTCACCATCACCGCCGCTCTTACTAATGAGAAGGAGCGAGCTGCAGCAGCAGTTCTTCAACATCTTTTCCTCTCTGCTCTCCTGGGATACATTCCTTATGCCCCCTCTTGCCTTCCCCAGCCTGCCGGAGAACTGCTGACCCTGGGAGAAATCAGGAAGGGAGAGATGGGGAACTGCAGACGGTGTCCTGTGAGGCAGAGGTTGCTCTTGCAAAGAAAACTTCTTGCAAGGAGGGCAGCTAGCAGCGACCGGGCAGGGGTGGCAGGAGGTAGGCACCCAGAACTGCCCACAGCTGGAGGAGGGTGGGCTGGCACTCTCCGTGATGGAAGACTGATGCTGCAC
This sequence comes from Egretta garzetta, assembly GCF_000687185.1. Classification (NCBI taxonomy): domain Eukaryota; kingdom Metazoa; phylum Chordata; class Aves; order Pelecaniformes; family Ardeidae; genus Egretta; species Egretta garzetta. The sequence goes on from NW_009260667.1 coordinate 3,528,826, forward strand.
TGGCCACCAGTTACCACGGGCTCCTGTTTCTCCTGCTCGCTGTGCTGCCCGCCCTCCTCCTTCATTTTCCCCAAGCAGCTGAAGGCCCCCCCACCCCTGCACCAGCCACTTCTTCCCAGGTACTCCCTTTGCTCTGCTGCCCGAAGCACACCATGGGGCAACCCTCCCCGGTTCCCCCCCTCCCCACCCCACAGTATATTCCACATTCCCCATCAGACAGAGGTGTGTCCCGGCTTGGCAAGCCAGCGCGCTGCATCGCTGGGAAAGGAGAACAGCAAAACATTATACGGTGTGAAAAGCTGCTTGGATGGGAGGGTAGGCAGCTGGTATGTGAGAGGAGGAAGATCCAGAGGGAAAAGTTGCAAAGCAAAGCCAAGCCCAGATGAGACACTGAGTGGTAGGCACAGTAACAGCGGGAGAGAGAAAAAGTAAAGACAAAGATCTTCCTTCAAAAGAGCTGGAAAGGATTATGTAGGATTGTGACCACATCTTTCCTCAACCGTCCAGGCCCGCCTTGAGCTAAGCAGAAAAAAGGAGAGCTCATTTTTTATTATGCACAAGGAAGCTCTGGGAAGCTTCTTCTGAGACAAGCGGCTATTCCTCATTCAAGGGACAAGAAACAGATTTTTCTTTTGCAGATTGCTTCAAGCACTGAGATAATCCGGGTGCTGGTTTCTTCCTGAAGCCTGGGAAGAGCCCTAAGCATGTACAAAATATTCATGAGCAGAATAGTTAGCTCATTCCTGAAAGCAATGGAATGGAAGAGCAAACAGATCCACCAGGCTCTGACAGCATCTGTGCATGCTGCAAAGTGGAGTTGACGCTTTTGGGAGCAGCCAGAAATGGGGATGGGTGAGGACAGAGGCCCTGGCCACACTCAAGACCCAGAGAAGGTCTAATAGAAGGGACTGAGGGTTTGGAAACCAGGGAGTGGAAGCATAAGCAGCTTGAGGTTTCTAAGAGGGAAATCACGAAGAGAGTCATGACTCAGGAAAAATGGAGAGAGCTCTCTAAGGAAGGCACTGAAACATATGTATATGTATATATATATCTCCATCACGTCAGTGTCTTCCCCTCTAGGGAATGAGCCTCTCTTCTCTCTGCTCCATGCTGGGTACCTGGGTGGGGTTGGGGGCACATCGTATCACCAGGAGCGGGGAGACCCTGCTGCTGAACAAGCCGGATCCAGCACAAGTCTCACTGTCCAGTAGAAGCCCTGAAGCCAGATCTATCATTCTGCTAAATCAATGCAATTTACGCTACATACAAGGCAAAGACAAAGGAGGAGGAAGGCGGTTTCTCAATCCTGTTTCAGGGTCCGACATGAGCCACACTATACAGCCTGGAATCTGCCTCTCTCCTGCAGGGAAGAGGTCCCTCTTCCCCACCGGCCCACCGGCTGAGGGGACTGGTGGCAGATGAACTGGCTGGGCACAGTCTCAGGCGGGTGACAGGCGTTCAGAGGGTAGGCAGCATGAAAAACCACTGGGCATCTCTGGGTTATGAGATTTTGGACGGATTATCCTACCTACCTCTGCAATCAACATTGCTGAATGGGAGAAAAAGTTGTGGGGTGTTCCAAGAAAAAGAAGGCTCGGGGGGGAGAAGGGGATGACAAGCTCAAGGCAGACCTGGTAGGTGCCAGCAGAGGCACTGGCCACACAGGGACGTCATAAGGGTAAGGGTAGCGACCTGCTGCCTTCTCCGGATGGATGCAGGAGCCCAGCCAGGCTTGTGGCCATGGCAGCCAGCACCCAGTCCTGTACCAGGCGCTCGGGAGTGGTACGGCTTCAAGGATCCAGCACGCCCCTCCCTGGAAAGGTGTTGTGCAGATTGTATCACATTTAAAACAGATTTCATCACCGGGGCATACGCTCTCCTTTCTTATTTTCGGTTATCTACCCATAAGTCATTCAAATGAAAAATTACTCTCCAAGACAGCACAGGAATTTACCACACCCAAATTCAATGCCTGCTCCCAGCAGCACAAGCACAGAGACATTTTACGGAGGGATCTTCTTTTTTTTTTATTCTTGTTATTTTCATGCATTTCAGTTAGCCAAAGACTTCTGACCAACAGAATCATGACATGTGAGAAAAATCCTAAGGTTTAAATAATTAACCTTAAATATTAGAAGTTTAGTACTCAAAGGGAACCTGAAGGGAAAAGCAAAAAATACAACTGACACCAGCATTACAAGTGAATTTGCACTAAAAGGCCAACTCTGCTGCTCCTCGGCAGGGAGAAAATTGCAGGTTAGGAAGAAGAAACGCCTTGCAAATACAGAGCTTCGCTCAAGTTACCTGTTACAACGAATTGAGAAAATGAATGTTACTCCTGTCACCTCTAACAGTTACAGGGTGGACTCAAGCCGGTCTCTACCCACAACTGCAAGTGCCAACATGTCAAGCAAAAGCATGCGTATCTACAGGAATGTAGCTTTCTCAGCACTGAGAAAACTGTAATTTAATTTACCATGGTCAGCATAGAGCAAACACCAGCTATCGCAAAGGAGACTGCCTGTATATTGGAATCTACTGAAGAAGCTCAGCTGGAGAAAAGGAAAAGCTTTTACCCAGGAAAATGCAAGCGAAGAAGAAGAGTGAGGCAATATTCAAGATGGCAGTAAGGTCGTTATCTGGCCCATCAATCTAAAAGAGCAGCATTAAATCTTGAACTGGGTAATTATCTATCTGGTTGTGAAGGTATGCTGCAGAACCTCGCAGAAATGCAGGTGGTGTGCACTGCTTGCCTACCACATGCTTGGCTAACCGCACACCGCCAGTATTTGCCAGAGTATTGGCCCTCACAGAATCACAGAATGGCAAGGGTTGGAAGGGACCTCAGGAGATCATCTGGTCCAGCCCCCCTGCTAAAGCAGGTTCACCCAGAGCAGGTTGCACAGGACATCGTCCAGGCAGGCTTTGAATATCTCCAGAGAAGGAGACTTCACAACCCCCCTGGGCAGCCTGTTCTAGTGCTCTGTCATCCTCAAAGTAAAGAAGTTCTTCTGCATACTCAACCTAAAGCTCTTATGTTTCAGTTTGTACCCATTGCCCCTTGTCCTGTCGCTGGGCACCACTGCAAAGAGTCTGGCTCCGTCCTCGTGATTCCACCCTTAAGATACTTGTATGTGTTGATGAGATCCCCTCTCAGTCTTCTCTTCTTCAGGCTAAACAAGCACAGCTCTCTCAGCCTTTTCTCATAGGGGAGATAATCCAGTCCCCCAGTCATCCTTGTTGCTCTCCTCTGAACTCTCTCTAGGAGTTCCTCATCTTTTTTGGAGAAGTGTGGAATGCATCCCAGGATGCACGCCAGGACAAAGAGTAGGAAGGTATTGCTTTGGGAGGCAGGAAGTCTTAGCTTTTCGAGGGCCATTTTAGGGAGGCAAGAAATGGGCTCAAAGGGGTGGCCCCGGCCTGCTGGAGAAGAAGCTGCCGAGACCCAGGTCTGATGCAGAGGGGAACGGGCAGCCCTCTGCAGAGCTGTGGAAGAGCCGATTTTGCCACCAGCTGTTGTCTGTTTCGGACCCACTTTCCCCTTACAGACTGTCGGAAAAGATCCTCTCTGCACACATCAGTATTTCTTACTCATAAAATAAACCTGGGCTGTGAGAAATTAAGTGTTTGTCGCCATGCACTGACTGACTACTGGGAGAGCGCTTGTGCTCTTGACTGACAACTCAATTAAGCTGAGCTCAGTCTTTCACCAAAGACATTATTCGCTTCTCTCAGATGGCAGACACTGCTGTAATCCCAAACAGGATTAGTGGAGGTATATTGTTTTATATCATGTAAGGAACCAGCCTATTTACCTTAAACTGCATTTAACTTCATAGGCTACTTATTTCATCTTTTCCCAGGAGTGATTATTGTCATCCTGAAAAGAGGAGGAGGAGAGCTACGCTGGTTATTAAAACCCAACATGCCAGGTCTGGCGGCTGAGAGACACATATTCTGAGATAACAGGGCAAGTGAATTTCAGTTCCTAAAATAAAGCTTGAATTCTGCTGATGTTGCTTGTGTTTCACGTTTACTAGCCTAGTGCTTCCTTCCCTCTCCTCTCCTGTTTTTTTTTTTTTCCATTTAAAATAATGTAAAAAATAATAGTAGGCATTAATAATAGATTTCTGCATGCAGCCTCCAGTGCTGGTGACTGAGGGAGGCATATTTTCTACTCTTCCTCACTAAGAACAGGATGGGACTTGCAAGCCTAAGGAAAATACCACCGTGGCAGGTTCACCCAGAGCAGGTTGCACAGGACATCGTCCAGGCAGGCTTTGAATATCTCCAGAGAAGGAGACTTCACAACCCCCCTGGGCAGCCTGTTCTAGTGCTCTGTCATCCTCAAAGTAAAGAAGTTCTTCTGCATACTCAACCTAAAGCTCTTATGTTTCAGTTTGTACCCATTGCCCCTTGTCCTGTCGCTGGGCACCACTGCAAAGAGTCTGGCTCCGTCCTCGTGATTCCACCCTTAAGATACTTGTATGTGTTGATGAGATCCCCTCTCAGTCTTCTCTTCTTCAGGCTAAACAAGCACAGCTCTCTCAGCCTTTTCTCATAGGGGAGATAATCCAGTCCCCCAGTCATCCTTGTTGCTCTCCTCTGAACTCTCTCTAGGAGTTCCTCATCTTTTTTGGAGAAGTGTGGAATGCATCCCAGGATGCACGCCAGGACAAAGAGTAGGAAGGTATTGCTTTGGGAGGCAGGAAGTCTTAGCTTTTCGAGGGCCATTTTAGGGAGGCAAGAAATGGGCTCAAAGGGGTGGCCCCGGCCTGCTGGAGAAGAAGCTGCCGAGACCCAGGTCTGATGCAGAGGGGAACGGGCAGCCCTCTGCAGAGCTGTGGAAGAGCCGATTTTGCCACCAGCTGTTGTCTGTTTCGGACCCACTTTCCCCTTACAGACTGTCGGAAAAGATCCTCTCTGCACACATCAGTATTTCTTACTCATAAAATAAACCTGGGCTGTGAGAAATTAAGTGTTTGTCGCCATGCACTGACTGACTACTGGGAGAGCGCTTGTGCTCTTGACTGACAACTCAATTAAGCTGAGCTCAGTCTTTCACCAAAGACATTATTCGCTTCTCTCAGATGGCAGACACTGCTGTAATCCCAAACAGGATTAGTGGAGGTATATTGTTTTATATCATGTAAGGAACCAGCCTATTTACCTTAAACTGCATTTAACTTCATAGGCTACTTATTTCATCTTTTCCCAGGAGTGATTATTGTCATCCTGAAAAGAGGAGGAGGAGAGCTACGCTGGTTATTAAAACCCAACATGCCAGGTCTGGCGGCTGAGAGACACATATTCTGAGATAACAGGGCAAGTGAATTTCAGTTCCTAAAATAAAGCTTGAATTCTGCTGATGTTGCTTGTGTTTCACGTTTACTAGCCTAGTGCTTCCTTCCCTCTCCTCTCCTGTTTTTTTTTTTTTCCATTTAAAATAATGTAAAAAATAATAGTAGGCATTAATAATAGATTTCTGCATGCAGCCTCCAGTGCTGGTGACTGAGGGAGGCATATTTTCTACTCTTCCTCACTAAGAACAGGATGGGACTTGCAAGCCTAAGGAAAATACCACCGTGGTTTCCCCTGAGTACTGGGCATCACTGGACTTGGGCCCTGAGAAAAGAAGGTTGAGGGTGGAGAAAACATGAAAATGCAAAAAAGGACTAAAGATAGAATACTTCTGAGGAAACAGCTGGAAAAGGGAAAGAATAAAATGAGAGAAAGGTCAAGTTTTGGCATGTTTGATGTGAAAAATAAATTAATAGGAAAATGATAGGAAAGAAGGCGCTTCTTACTTTCACAGAAGCCAGTGAGAATAAAAAGCAGATATGTTTAATTCAAGCACAGAGGAGAATGGCAACAAGCTATTACATCATTTCTGTACTGAAAAAAATTCACTTTTTATTATTTAGTTACTTACCCCTTCCTTCCTTTTTTTTGTTTTGTTATTAAAATCACTCTCTTTGGGAAGGCAAT
>NW_009260667.1:3534835-3545882 GCF_000687185.1 Egretta garzetta
GGAATGTATCTGCAATTACTGTTTGTGGTTTTTTGCTCCATGAAGTGCAATTAAATGATATTAAACAAGTTTACAAGATAGTACACAGAATAACAAATTAGGAACCTCTATTTCACCGCTTTCCAAACTTAAAAACAAACTCACTGAATTGAAGGCTTTATGTTTTCAAATTCTAAGTAGAACATTTCTTAGTTCCAGAATTCCTGGAAAACAGTAAGAGTAACTGAGAAAAAAACTAGGAACAGCAAAAGCTCAACAAATAGCAACTGTAACTTAATTAAAATTTACTTAATTTCATACTCAGCTGCAGGAAACACCTGCAATTGTATCAGAAATTTTGGTCTCTTATTCAACTAGACTGTAATAATTCATCAATATTCTATACTTTACTACGTTTTTAACATGGATTTTGCTGGAGAGGGAGGATCATCCACTAATTTGTCAAAAGCTTTAAACTATGCTGTTCTATAGTAAAAAAAAATTCCTCAGTCTTGAGAAAGAATAAAAATGTAAAGCTCTGTGACTCCACCAACAAACAAGCTTTAATAATTTCCCAATGACTGTAAAAGATTTGTATGAATGATAAGAAATTATTCTGAACACTGCATGCACTTTTTTCAGGCTCGAGCATACAACGAGAATTTATCTTATTCGAATCAGCCATATTAAAGAAATATGCTTGCTTTCACCTATTACTTAGACTTTTCTGCAGCTTCAACCAGAAAGAAGTTAATTTATAGAAGCATCTTCATTCTTCAGGAAATGAAAACATCCTTTGAAACTGCAGCTTTAAAGTATCTCTGTTAATACGTACAGTCAAATATTAAAATGCTTTCCTGCAATGCTGCTACGCTGTGTTTTTTTGGTATGCATTGTAGCCAAGATGTTCCTTTAATGCAATAACAAGCAATATTAAATTCATCAAATTTTACTACACCGTGTGCAACTCCTCAATGTAAGTCTTTCTATTAAGCAATTCGCCGACTGATTACGGTATATATTTTCTCAAGGAAGAAGCCAGTAACCGTGGATCAGATCCAGCAGCCTTGGAGCCAGCAGCGGAGAGCAGGAAAGAGGGCAGGCTGCTCAGGAGCTTGGAAGGGGAAGGGTTTTCTCATTGGTTTCGTTGTTACAAGTTCAGGGCAAGGATGAGAAAGCAATGACGGTGACTATGGCAGCAGTGGGGCAGACCCAAAGAACTACAAAGACAGCAGAGATGACTGGATAGAGAAAGTGAGGTGTCCCTCATCCTTGACGGCGTATCTGTCAGATGCTTTTTATGCAGGGGGACAACCAGTACAGCTCAATATTGTGGCAGGGACTTGGCACAGATTTGCCAAAATAAAACAAAACAAAAATTCCCTAGCGAAGGGTGATCGTGTAAGCAGAAAATGAGACCTACAAGCAGCGGAGGGAAAGGGAACATGTGGAAAATAGCGTTACAAGAAGAGACAAGAACAGAAACACTGAGGGACTGGATCCTGTCAGCGTATTGGAGGCTGCAGCTAACACAGCAAGCAGGATGCTCCACCGACGGGAGGAAGGATGGAAGAGAAAGGAGTCAGGTTTGTACCAACACCAGGCAGAGGAAGAAGATACACACAACGGGAGACTGTCCTTAAGAGCTGAAAACCTGTCATCTGCCTGGATCTGCAAAAAAGAATGGCGTATCAAATGGATATAGGATATAGAATCATAGAATGCTTTGGGTTGGAAGGGACCCCTAGAGGTCATCTAGTCCAACCCCCCTGCAGTGAGCAGGGACACCGCTAACTAGATCAGGTTGCTCAGAGTCCCGTCCAACCTGGCCTTGAATGTTTCCAGGGATGGGGCCTCCACTACCTCTCTGGGAAACCGTTCCAGTGTTTCATCGCCCTCACTGTAAAGAATTTCTTCCCTATATCCAGTCTAAACCTACCCTGCTTCAGTTTAAAACCATTACCCCTTGTCCTGTCACAGCTGTCCCTACTAAAAAGATTTTCCCCGTCTTTCCTATAGGCTCTGGGTTTAAAAACAATTGTGAAAAGAGATATGGCAACGGGCAAAGGAATGTCAGTGAGTAAAAAAATGAGAAAGAAAACAGATTCAATACTGCAGAGTGCAGTAATTGAGAGGAAACACAGGATTACGCCTAATCCAGTAAGGGAAATGGATGTGGTCAGTGAGAAACAAGTACAATGTTTGTGTACTAATACTTAGGCCATGGACCAGAAAATAAAAAGTGGAATTTTAATTGCTGGTTCAAAATGTGAAACAATATGTTGCAGGAATAACAGAAAATGCAATCAGGACTAGAACGTGACTGTGTTCGGGAAAGGTAGAAACAGAAGTAAAAATGATGGACAAGAACTGAACAGAAATAGTATCAATGGCAATGTGATAAGAAGGAATAGCATCCATAATACAAAAACCATTTAGGAGAAAGACACTCTGCAGTAGACTCTCAGTTCCTTTGCAGAGGGTTTTTTCTGGTTTTCCCCAAAGAAAATTTTATCTGACACTCAAAAGACACAATTCCTAGTAGAAAACAAGATTTTAAATTATGAGAAACAGATAGCAGAACAAATGGATCTAGTAACAGCAGAGGCCCAGTTATTTCCAGATGTGAGATCCTATGTATTTCTTTCCCAAACACTGGTTGAACAAGAGGGTCTGTGGGTACTCTTAGGGTTGATTTGGGGAGCAGCAAAGATATCTGTAACCCAATTGGATTAAGAAAATAATCATGAGTTGCAAGACCATATTTGCTTTTGTTTAAACTACACAGAGAGATAAGCAAAATCCCTGTAATAAAAGTTCAGGACTTCAAAGGGGCAAGTTTGATAAACTAAAAGAAACCAGTTTATTAAATAATCACCTGGCCCGAGAAAATATCAAATAGGAAGCACTATCTGAGCTTGTGAAGCATTGCTATAGAAATGCAACTGAAAAAGCAAGATCATGGACAACAGGGCTGAAAGCAAAATTTCTGCTATAAACTGGAAACTCATCAGCTGGAAATGTCAAAGACGACAAGCCCATAAAATCACACAGAGAGTCACCCAGATATAAATATAAAAGACAAAGACACTGCTGAAGTGTATCATCAGATGTGCTTCTAGAGAAAGATCACCGCAGTGCTCTTGCTCTACCCAGCAAAGGCTCACCTGGGGCACTGAGCAAAGGTTTTCATTACCCATATTGAAGGAAACTGGTCTCAAACTGGTGCAGAGCAAGATTATTGGGGCAGTCAAGAGAACAGACAAGCTTCTCCTTGACGAGAAGAGGCCCTGAGGAGTTTGGCTTGGTTAGACTCGGAAGATGTAGGCTGAGAGGGCTACAAGATTTGTTTCTATAAATATATTGCAGAGGAAGTAAGAAAAATGACAATGTTAACTCAAGAACAAGTGGATATAAACAGGCCACAATGAAATTCAGGCTGAAGTTAGAAGACGGCTTCTAGCCTGACCGCACTGAGGTTTTGGAACATATTTTTAATGACAGTAGTGAAGACAAAGAACTTAACAGGATTTTGATCACTTTGCAAATGGCATAGCAGGAGGAGGTTGCCTGAAACAGTAAGAGAACGAATGCTAGGTTCAGGAAATCTTTTCCATTCCTAATTTAAATAAAAGTTTGTTCACTGAAACTTGGCAGAAGTTATTCAATGCTGTCTTTTAATGGCTGCCTTTGTTACTTCATGAAATGTACTTAAAAGGGTTGTTAAAAGGAAAACCTTTCTGCTGAAAGACAGCATGGTGTTTTTATGATGTACAAACAATAAGTATCCTGGAATCCTAGCCAGCACACTGAAAGCCATTAAAATAAGTTGCAGCAAAATTCATTAGGAACAGTGATAACTATAAAAATGAGGAATTATTGAAACAGCTTAAAGTTCATGCATTCTGGCGTTATGTATTTTGGTAAAATTCCCCTAATCCAACTCCAGATTCCAAGTGAAAACCCAGTGCAAATAATCTGATACCTATTCTTCATGTCCACTGGAATCTAATGTTCAGACATGTACAACTGTATTGAAAAATAATTTCTCTTTTTTTAACACATTCATGTCTGTGCCACCTAATCTCCAGAGCAGAAATCCCTGGATTTACAAGGAAGGGAGCAAGAACAATAGGAAAAAAAATACTTAGAGCTAATATATGGTCGCAATCTTCTAGAAATTTAAAGAATTATTTTACCAGGTTTTCTAGAAAACATACACACTAATGGTTTTGAAATACTAACTCAAGTAATTCTCTACAGAGGAAACAGCAATTTCTCTCTTCTTTTGGGACTACGGAAGAATTCAAAAATGAGGTAGTAGGAGACTTTAATCTCAGAAGTTAAATTCCTGCAAACTTTTAAGTAAAATAGATACCAGACATTAAAACACTCACAGGTTAAGATGGACTACTGCCGTCAGCTCTGAGGTATCCCTCAAAAACAGCCTTGAAAGCTTTCAAATTATTTCATTTAATTGATGATAGGAAAAACCATCTGTGGTTAGGACAGTGGACTGGGACTTAATAGTTCAGTTCCTGAAACTGCCATAAACTTTGGGGAAACTATTCATTCTGCTGCTTAATTTGTTAGCTGTAAAAGTAAAATAATCATCTTTTTTTCCCTTGCCCTACATATTGAGGCCTCCACACCTGGAGACGGTGACTGCCGAGAACGAGGGGGCCGGCTCTCATTTTACATTTCTCACGTTACTGCGACCAGTGAGTCGATCACGCAGGATAGCTTTGGCTCCCTTGGCTTATTCCCACTGTGCCAGCTTCTAATGACTGACCAGGTTGCGGTTTTACAAGTAAAATCACGCAACAACCTGGAACCCAACCACGGCAGAAGTTGACATATCAACCATATCAGGCCTGTATCAACCTGCAGGATCAAAGCTCTGGCTTGTAAATGAACTATATATGTACATGAAAGGCGATGCAATTATAATCACACTTCACATGGTCAGTCACAAAGCCTCATATTAACAACCCCTAATCTCAAACTCAGTCATACTGTTAATATTTAAGTAAAAATAAAATGTACATTTTAACTTCATCTTTAATATCTTTTCTCTTCACAGAATATACCTTTTAAGGCATCCCTCTGAAAACACTAGTTTTATTCAACTTCAGTACCTCCCAACAACGTAACAAAAGGAAACAGGATAAAAACAAAGGATCTCAGGATGAGCAGAAAACCCCGCCGCATGTCTGAAGAAGCTTTTGTGAAAACAAGGATTGCTACATTTGCACAAAAGTTTGCTTGTTTTAATCCATATTTTGTAATGGGAGCCCTTTCATAATTTTCTTGCTGATTATCATTATTCTTACAACCTGTAGGGCAACACGGACATTCTACCTCCTGTGAATTAAACACCTACAAACTTCCATCTTCTTTGAAAAAAAAAAACCCAGCAGCTATGAATTAATAAGCACTAATTAATACGATGCAGGACAAATTCTATCTGGCATGCAGAGAGCACAGTTTTATTATCTTCCCTCTGACTGCCAAGAAATCCAGTGAAGAGATGAAGCAGCAGAGTCGATGGAGCGGCTCTTTCGATAGATCTGGAAGACCGCCTGTGTTAAGCAACTTCCACATCACAGCACATATTATTTCACATTACTGCTGAACGACTCTACAAATGGCGCAGATTAATGCGACGCAGAAAAGAAATAATCCATGCTGAAAGTTGTGCCAGGCAGAAGGCAGCCACTCATAGTAACACTGCTGGGGACTCTTTTCTACAGGGGAAACAGACAGACATTGCCCTTCTGCACTTTGTCACGCATTGCACACCGACAGAAGTAAATGCTTTAAGTCTTTGCATGAGGCTTTATGTAAATAACACCAAACTGACATCCTCAGGCAGGCAGGTGCCGTCATTCTTTATCAGAAGCATTTGTCAGACTAAACCAGCCTCACTACGTGACTTTACAGAGCCAATTCTAAAAGCAAAAAAGGCTTGCTTTGGTATCCTGAGCCTTGGAGGAGCACTGGCGAATGAAGAGGAGAGGAAAGCCAAAGAGAAAGGGTCTTCCTGTGTGCATCTCTTTGTAGAACTGGAACTTGCCTTTGTGCTTGAAGGTAGATGTTTTTATTACATGGTCATCACAGACTACATCCTTAGTGAGAGTATACTGCTCTCTCTCCTTCAAGCCTTTCTCTCCGTCCTTTATTGGATGTGGGGTGAAACACAGTGACAAAGGATGAGGAAAAGGTTGAGGTACTTAATGCCTTCTTTGCCTCAGTCTTTAAGAGTCAAACCAGTTGTTCTCTGGGTACCCAGCCCCCTGAGCCGGAAGACAGGGATGGGGAGCAGAATGAGGCTCCCATCATTCAAGGGGAAATGGTTAGTAACCTGCTACACCACTTAGACACACACAAGTCTATGGGGCTGGATGGGATCCACTCAAAGGTACTGAGGGAGCTGGCGCAAGTGCTCACTAAGCCACTTTCCATCCTTTATCAGCAGTCCTGGCTAACTGGGACTGGAGGTTGCCAAATGTGATGCCCATCTACAAGAAGGAGGATCTGGGGAACCACAGGCCTGTCAGTCTGACCTTGGTGCCCGGGAAGGTTATGGAGCAAATCATCCTGAGTGTCATCACATGGCACATACAGGACAACCAGGTGATAAGGGCCAGTCAGCATGGGTATATGAAAGGGAGGTCCTGCTTGACCAACCTGATCTTCTATGACAAGGTGACCCACTTAGTGGATGAGGGAAAGGCTGTGGATATAGTAAAACTGGACTTTAGTAAAGCTTTTGACACTGTTTCCCACGGCATTCTCCTGGAGAAACTGGCTGCTTGTGGCTTGGACAGGTGTACTCTTCACTGGGTAAAAAACTGGCTGGACGGCCAGGCCCAAAATGTTGTGGTGAATGGAGTTCAATCCAGTTGGTAGCTGGTCACAACTGGTGTTCCCCAGGGCTCAGTATTGGGGCCAGTTCTGGTCAATATTTTTATCAACAGCCTGGGTGAGGGGATTGAGTGCACCCTCAGTAAGTTTGCAGAAAACACCAAGTTGGGCAGGAGTACTGACTGGCTTGAGGGTAGGAAGGCTCTACAGAGAGACCTGGGCAGGCTGGATCGATGGGCCGAGGCCAACTGTATGAGGTTCAACAAGGCCAAGTGTCGGGTCCTGCACTTGGGTCACAACAACCCCATGCAACGCTACAGGCTTGGGGAAGAGTGGCTGGAAAGCTGCCTGATGGAAAAGGACCTGGGGGTACTGTTTGACAGCTGGCTGAGTATAAGCCAGCAGTGTGTCCAGGTGGCCAAGAAGGCCAAGAGCATCCTGGCTTGTATCAGAACTAGTGTGGCCAGCAGGAAGTGATTGTCCCCTGTACTCAGCACTGGTAAGGCCGCAACTTGAACATTCAGTTTTGGGCCCCTCACTACAGGAAAGATGTTGCGTTGCTGGAGTGTGTCCAGAGAAGGGCAACAAAGCTGGTGAAGGGTCTAAAGAACAGGTCCTATGAGGAGCAGCTGAGGGAACTGGGGTTGTTTAGGCTGGAGAAGAGGAGGCTGAGAGGAGACCTTATCTCCCGCTACAATTCCCTGAAAGGAGGCTGTAGCAAGGTGGGTGTCAGTCTCTTCTCCCAGGTAACAGGCCAATAGCATGAGGGGAAATGACCTCAAGTTGCACCAGGGGAAGTTTAGATTGGATATTAGGAAAAAATTCTTCACCAAAAGGGTTGTCAAGCATTGGAACGGGCTGCCCAGGGAAGTGGTTGAGTCACTGGACGTATTTAAAAGGCAGGTAGACGTGGTGCTCAGGGACATGGTTTAGTGGTGCGATGGCAGTGTTAGGTTAACGGTTGGACTTGATGATCTTAAAGGTCTTTTCCAACCTAAACGATTCTATGATTCTGTTTTATAAGCCAACCATGTTTGGTGAACAGAGGTGTGTCAAATACAACCGAATGGGAAAGTAGGTCAAAAGTCAAATCTGTCACAATCTCCAGGTGGCGGATTTCAACAAGCACGTTCTCAAATTAAGGGAAAGAAAAATCCACGAAAGCTATACAACACCGAAATACAAATTGCAGCTCGTGAAGCCTCCAAGCCCCAGCCTGCAGGAAGAGTATGGCAGGTACCTACTGCTATGGGCAGGTCTTGTTCTTGCAGCTTTCCCTTGGCCACTGGGCTACTGATCTTAATCGGAAACATGTTGTTGAGACAGATGGACCTTGATCTGGCTTCATATGGCCATCCTTATTTTTATGTTCATATTTTCTCAAAGTCTGTTCACACAGAAAAATACACACGCAATATGCTGTTTCAAAGAGTTAACACGTGGATTAGAAGAAATCGGTGACACTTTGTACAACACTGCCAACCCTGAGCGGCTTACATGCCAGGATGACAAAACAAAAGAAAAATCTGGAAATGGCAGGGAAGGGAGAGGAAGTTTATTTTGCAAATTTTTGACAGAGTAGCCAATTTGTTTTTCAAAATTTGTTTCCATAATTGGTACGGGCAACACTTAGACATTATCAAGAATTCTTTGCAGGATTCAAGTACTTTTGCAAAAGGCAAAATGAAACGAGAAGCTCTAAAATTGCTACAAATCTGAGCAGCGCAGTCTTCAGCATGTTAATACCCTCTAAAATTGGAACTTCCTTGTTCTATTTTCGCTCTCCCAGCACTCCTCGATATTAGCTCATCTAATGCACATTGCAAGCGTATGCTGAACCTGCTGATGAAATGGATGCAGAGCTCTCCCTCCCATATAAAACCCAGGAAAGAAGGTTTAGGAAGAAAGTCAGGGCAGTGCTTTATTTACCACAGAATGCGATTTGTCTCCCTCCGCTTATATGGGAGCACCAGCTGTTCCTGAAGAAGATTCTCAAGATACTTCCTTGATCTTGGGAAATCTCTGGAGCGCCAGGACATCCCACCCTGGTGTTGATCCTATGAACTACCAGTTTCACAGCCATAAGCCTAAACCATGAGCACGACTCTAGGGGAGCTACACCTGCTTTGGCTTGGTGGCAGGATTCTCGATGGCACATCTACAACTGCTTGCTAAATTTTCTTTCCTAAGCTGTATGGCACCCAGCATGGGGCTGGGACCAAGAACATATGATATAGGGCGATGCTCTGCTCTTCTGCCAAATCTCTGCTCCCGCCATGTGAATCTGAAATCTTTTTGGCCTACCCAGGGACTGGGAGAGGATACAGCTTGGCCTTTGATATTCTCCCTGCCTTTACACAGTAATGAAAAAATCAATGACCAGAGGAAACGTATCAGTCTGTCAGGGTGTTCTGCACCACAGCAAGAACAAAGTTCCTGAAAATCTCCCTCCATGCCAGGCAGACTGCAGCCAAAGACACAAGAGCCTGCCGGTTATAAAGCACGCTGTTAATTTTTGCTTTTCCCTTCCTCTCCTCTTGCGGTCAGAACAGTCTCAACTCTGGGAATTTTACTTAATTCACTTTATTGACAATTAACACAAAGTTTTAATTACTGATTCAGATGTTGGGGGGTGGGGTGGGGGATGACATTAACTTCTCCCCCTTCCTAGCCTCCATTTCCCTTGTTTTCCCCGCGTGCCACGCTCTTGGCCTGCAGGAGGGCCGGCAGCAGAGGCGGCGGGGATCAGGCCGCTGTTCCTTCCTGCTGTGCCTCCCTTATTCCTTCTCTCCCACGCATCTTGTTCTCCCCTGCCCCTCCGAGGACCAGGAGCAGGTCCCCGGCCACGTCCCCAGCGATGGTCCCATTCCAGATGTCTCCTCCCGCTCGCCCCACGGGGCATGCCACAGCCCCCTCTGCCCAGACCCCGCGACTTACACCCCAAACCCTCACTGCCAACAAAACCCCAGAAACCAGGGCTGTTGTAATTCCAGAAATCACACTGTGAGCCCTTTTTTTTTTATTTTTGGAACCAGCACAATGAGGAAAAGAAACAGCGAGAGGCCAAAACATGCATTGCCCAGGCATCTCCTAAAGCTGCAGCAGCAGGGCTGCTAACAAGCACACAGCTGACATCAGCCAGGCTGGGTTTTTTGCAAGCAACTCGTTCTCTTTTTTTCCAGACAAAATCAGTTTTAGCTGCAAAATCCAGTTGTCCAGGTGGGTATCTCTGGTTTGGGGGTGGGGTGGGGTGAGGGGGGACAGGAGGGGGTGTTTCAAGCCCAGGGAAAACACACTGGCAGGGGTTGGGAAGGGGCAGGCATCGCATCTGCTGGGGTTGCAGCTGGCACGGCCACACTGTCGGGAGCGCGGATTTTGTGCCAGTAGAACTTTCAGGGTAATGCTCCAAAAGTAATAGGTGTAAATATTTATCTTTTATGCTTAAAAAACCTGACGGCACAGAACTGCTAGATGCTGGTGCGTGCTCTGGAGGGACAGGAGAAGGGGAGGAGAGTCAAGGCCCTGAAGGTTGCCTGCTAAGCTCCTTCTAAGGTAAATTTTCTGTAGCCTGCTAGCAAGAAATGATCCGCTTTAGAGAGAAGCACGCATTGGCGTGTTTTGTTTTCTCAGAGAAGTGTGGAATTTGAAGCCAGGTCCTTTGGCTTATCTGTTGTAAACCATGACTGCTTCTCAGCGCCACACCACTCAGTATTTCCTAGAGAAGGGATTCTGAGAAAAAAGAAAGAGCCCCAGTTCCCTAGAAGCATTAAATTAACACAAGGGATCTGTAAACGAAACAGCAGAGGTTTGAAAGCCTTACCCTTTACTGTTTCCTGCTTTCTTGGAAAAATCTCAGTATTAAAACAGATTGGATTACATTACAGGACTAGTTGCTGCTGAAGAATTTTATTTTGGGTTATAAAACACAATGTTTGCTGTTTTTCTAATTCAATTTGCTTTTACCTTCGTTATGTCACACTGTTACTAAGGTTCCTGTGAGAAAATGCAGGTTGTTATTGCCTGCAAACTACCCCAATTATCATCTGCTCTCACTTTGCAAAGTAATCGTGGGTAGAAACTGTGTAGTAAGTATAAGGCTGCCCTAAAGAAATATGTCATAATTTCAAATCAATTTACAGCTTTTGCTTTGGGCATATAAAAAAATTACATGAAGAATTTGTTCCCTCCCCCCCCCCCCCCA
>NW_009260667.1:3545898-3564633 GCF_000687185.1 Egretta garzetta
GCCCAAAAAAAAAACCCCTTAAATGTTAACATATCTCTAAATTAAAAAACAAACACTGACCATAACGCTACCAACCAGCTTACATCTCTGAATTATAAAATGTAAACAAGTGATTTTGCAAACTTTATTTTCAAGGGCTTGTGCCTTTGTAGTGAAGTTTTCAGCTCGAATAACAACACCAGCAGCCTCGCGTGGGCTCAGAATAATTTCACCACGAAGGGCTGACTGTAACTCCAGCCCTACTCCTGCAGTCCTGACACAAGGAAGACTTGCATTTAATACAGTGGGAACTTTTGCCAGGTGATAGCCACAGGATCAAGCTTCCTGGGTAGGATAAAAATCTAAAGCAAATTTTTATATTCACGTTTAAATGTTTTAAGTAGGTGAAATGAAAATTCTTGGCACTCCCAAATGACATCAAAGATTGAGGAAGGAAAAAAACAGAAGATTCTTGGTAGCAATATATTTAGCACCTTTCTTGGAATGTAATTGTTACTGGAAACTTTGGGGGTGTATCCATATGCGTTAACCACTCTTGTACAGTAAAGTCTGGTCTCTGAACTCATAAAAGTATTACACAATATTCTAACTACCTCAAGAGGCCTGATAATAATCATAAAATCATAGCATTCCACAATAATCCTAAAGATAAAGGGAATAATTAATTTGCAGCTGGAAAAAATATGCTACTGCATATGTTACTGCAATTACAATTTCTCTGCATACTGCAGTGATGCTTCTCACATAGCAAGTAAGAACAGAGTTAAAAATATAAAAGTGTCAGGCCCAGGCAAGTAATTAACTCTGCCAAATTTACAGATGCGTGTAAAAATTTGATTTTACCATGTTTTTTTCCAAGTATTCATGGGCTATGTGAAAAATGGGGGGTCGAGAGGAAGTCGCAGTGAAAACAAGTGATGCAGGTCAGGATCAGATTGTTTTTCCTGTTGTCTTTCAGTAATATTCATTTGCTTGGTTCAATCTTCCTACTGCCACCTGTATGCTAAAACAGTGAAGTTTTAATGAAGAACATTTAATGATACTATAATGCTTGTAGTCAATATTCCTTCTTGAAATGGCACAGCACAGCACTATCAGATTTGAAAAAGAGGGAATTGTGTGACTGAAAATCTATAGCCACTGCCCAGTCTGTGTGCTTGTTCTTCAGTGTTTGTAAGCAGTTTTGCTTAGAGGTAAGAGAACAACAGGACACTCCATCAAAATCCTCTATACATTCCTCTTGGCAAATATTTTACCACCATCACCCCCCTTGTATTTAGAGATGACACACATCAATCCAAAACTAGACTGTAGAGCCATTTTTAAGCTAGACATGAAGAAAAAATAAATGACATGAACTGACTAATGAAAATTACATGAGAGCCCTACATATTTTTAAATTATTTATTCTTGTTCCCTTTTACATACTAATGTAGTTTGTAATACCCTAAGCAGAAAACATAGACATCAAAACATACAGTCATTACAATGTTAAACAAATACCCAGAGTGTAAAATATTCTGCATTTCAAACTGAAATATTGAGATTTTTGTCAAAAAGTTAAATATAAAAAATATGGCTCAGACCTGCCTACAATTTGCAGGTGACTTAAAATGACTTGAAAAATAAATTAAGATACTATTCACCCAAATGAATTCCTAGTTGAGTATTCAGATCAAATAGCAACAAGGACAGTAGCTCCTATCATCTTTAGGATGTAATTTTTAAAACTCAGCCACAGAATTAGAGCAATTTTGACAGCACAAGGAATATAATTATGGTTCATACAGAAGCCTTTCTGTCTACCAACTTCACATGTATCTATTAAGTTATAATAAAGTAAAAAGGTACTTGCCGAAGGAAAAAATTATTTTAATTTTTGTTGTTCCTGTTCAGCTCTCAATACTTTCAGAACGATTTTCTTTCACCTCATCTCCTTCAGAGTACATTTACCACTGACCATCAGATTTTTCTAAGTGCTGCCACTGTCTGCCTCAGGACATGAGGGGTGCTCCTTATTTTAACAACTAAGCCCCAACTACATAAAAAAAGCACGTAAAACATTAGTGGACTAAAACATATTCTAGGCTGTCACTACCAATAAATATCCATGTCTGAATGTTTTTAAAGGAAGTTAATGTTAAATCTAGGTACTCTATTTGAGCCACAAGCATACCCAATACAGTGCAATTCAAGTAGAAAGGAAACAGTCTGAATTCTTCCTCCTCTTCTACAAGGCAATCCCTACCAACTTCCGGGAAACTTCAGATTTCGGGAAAATCAGACCAATGTTACATGAACACGTTGAATTTTATGGAAATAAAACATTTAAACTCCTTGTAAGGTTCTACAGCCATTTCTCCTTTTTTTATATATATATGTGGGTGGATGTGTATACACATCTATTTTAGACATCTGCATGCATCTGACTTCTTAAAAAATCTTAAATATTGATCATATTTTGTGTGATAACCATGAAGTGCTAAGCTACCCACAGCCAACAACAACAAAATTATTCTCAGAAAAGATTTTTCTTAGGCTCTTGTAATATTTGCAGAAACAGTTCCGTATTTTTAATATTTATAACTAAAAACTATTCCACTAGCAGATTTGTGTGAAAAATACAGACATACTCAATATTTGGTACAAGTCCTCAGAATAAATATAATTAATGAATGTGGTATAGTATCAGTTATTTTGTATAAATATTCAATTTTTGACACTAGATACACTTTTTTAAAGAGGCTTTGCCAGCAAATAGGTTTTAAGAACTTATCAAATATACAAAATATATTTATCATGAAAATCATCATGCTTGGAGGAATATATTCCTGATTTAAATGTGGAGGATATGACAAAATATTTGCTTTGAGGAGCGGGAGGGGCAGAATTAGAAAAGCAAACTCATTCTGTCTGAAATATTTAAACAACTTAGTGAACTTCCTACTCTAAATCCTATTCACGATATTCAATATGAAAACAAGTCAAGACAGCTTGATAACAAAACCAGAGGTAGTGCTGTAACTGGTAGCCTTGGGTGCAAAGGGGTAAGTTGCTTAAATGGAGAACGTGGGACAGGTTCTCAGTTGATGGTCCACTGGTTTAGCTGCTTTCAGTGGGACTGTGACAATTTAAACCAGCTGAAGGGCTACCCCACCATTTTGTTGTTCAAACAATTCAATACAATCCCTGCTTCAGGGAGAAAAGGAGGGCAAGATTTCTAATAAAATGAATACCACCACCTGATTTTGTGTTTTCTTTATTTTTAAAATAGGCAGACCTCTAAAAGTCAATAATAATATCACATTGTAGATGTGGGACTGAAGTCAATAAGACACAGTAAATTCAGTTATGGGAAACAGCTTTGAATGGTTTTAATTATATTTTCCTAGAAAGGCTTATAGAATGTTATTGATATTTGATCTGGATAGTTCTGTTTTCTATTACAAAGTACATAATATCAATACAGCACCATATATGTCTGCATTCAGCAGTCCTTAACCCTTTGCAGGCCCCAAATGAAAGGAGAGGCAGGTGGATATATTTCTTTTTCTTTAATCTGAGAAAAGCAGATGCCATCAAACCTGTCACCTGTCATAAAGCATTAAACCTCAGTCGAAGTCAGGAAGTAATGAGGTCTGAACCACCGTCACGTTCTAGCATGATGGAGAAAGAGAGCAGACTGCACAGCATTTGTATGTTAACTGCATTAGACATCTTTTATTTTACAGTTGCCTCATTCTTTCTCTCTCCTGAAGCTGGCTCATGCACCTGGCCTCCCCTGGAAGCCTCTGCTGCCTGTCACTTCCCAATGTGCAGATTCCAGCTGATTGAATCCCTTATTAAATGAGATACCCCCATAATGAAAAAAAAAAAAAAAAGTATGAACAAAAGAATCCAGTTTCTCAGAACTATAAATTTCAAATCCATCTGGCCCGGGAGGGGGACAATAAAAATATACAGAAAGTGATTAAGAAGTACTCTACGATACCCACTGCAGCTAGTTACCGCAGGTCCTGTGGGTCCATCCACCCTGTGCATTCATACCACAGCTGAGCAGCTCCAGGAGATGCATAAATGAATATCATTGCCTTCAGTGAACGTAAGGGAAAGCAAACCGGCAGTCACTTGCCCAAGGCCACGCTTTAAATCAGCGCTAGAACTGGGAATAATATTCCCAAATCATTCTGCTTCTCTGGTTCAGGCGCCATTCAGTAGATTGCAGCACAAAAAAAAAAAAAAAAACCCAAACAAGCACACAGACAAAATTAACAGTTTGGTGTAAAGGGAAAATTATTTCAAGATAGGAGCATTGTGACAAGGCTAACAGCAGCCGAACAACATGCATTTGGGCTCAATAAGAGCACCCACCTGAAATGGGAGTGCTGAAAAGCCTCGAAGAAAAGTGGGTAATTTTAGGAGGCCTGGGCATTATCAGCACACCAGTTCAGGAAAAGAGCAGGATTTTTACACGCGGCGGCCAACAATAACCACCCCACTACTTACAGTCTATATACTGTATATATAATTGTAGGTATATATATATACATCCACGTAGGCACAGAAGACGGCTCTCCATGCTGATTCAGTAAGGTTAGAAGTGAAAAGGAGTTGCACAGCACTTGACATGATGAGAGAAACAAGCAGAGACAGCAAGGTTCAGATGCATGCCCCGGTCAGACGTCGGTAGGATAGAGAAAATCAGAGCTACAAGTTTGACAGCAAATATAGGTTAGAAATACACAGGAGTGACTGGTGGAATAGGCCAGGGGAGTTGTTTCAACACCCTGGCATGCTGCTCAGAATGATCTTTAAAATCCATTAAAAAGAGAATATGCGGCAAGAGTGAAAAGGCAGCAAATGTAAAAGATTAAAGAAAACAACCTCCGGCCCAGTTAACGCTCTGCCGGGCTGTCCCCTGCACCGACACAGCATCAAACTGAAACCAAGGGGGCACCAACACACACAGCAATTTTTCTTCCCGTTTTTCTTTTCTGTTTTAAATACCAAAACAAGCTTCCTTGTGCACCACAACTTAAACGCACCCGTTAACCCTAAGGAGGCAGGGAAGGAATTTTTCATGGGAGAAGATTTATTCATAACTCAGTAATATGGGGATTCTTTCATGTCTCTCAAGAAGCTCTAAAACTAACCAGCCCGATATTATTTGGATGGATGGCACATCTGGGAGTGGTTTGAAGAAGCCATCTACTGAAAATGTAAGCAAAAGGCTCTTAGGGTAGTTTTTCGACGCTTGAGGAGGAAGCCTTTGGGAGAGACCATATGCAGTGATTATAATAAGGGCAGGGAGTAAATTCAGCAATCTGAAAAGGGGAAGGGAGCTTACTGCCCCCAAACTACAACAGCATCAGTCTTTGGAAGCATAAGATGTATGGGTAAGTGCACCAGCTCAGGCCAAAACATAAAAGAAAAGATAGATGAGACCACATGGGGGGTTCAGAGGCGACTCGACAACAGCACGTCGGGACCTGCAAGACGGGCCGTAAAAAGGCACAGTTAAGCCTGGGTGAGTGAGTGAGCCAAGAATTACGAATGCGTGAGAGCTACCCAAAGTGTCCTTTAAAGAATAAAAATCCTGCTCACTACCACAAATAACCGGAGATTGTCACGTCCAGGAAGGCGCGAATCGCATGGGCCATCTCGAGGAGCGAGGCTGGAGTCTGAAGCGGGAGCTAAGGGGCTGGTCTCCAGGCCATGGTGTCTACATCCCGCGCTCACCTTCACCACTGATCCGGCACCGACAGCTCTTTCTCCACAGGAACAACACTCTTCGCTCTTTTGCCTAAATGCCTGCCTCCTGGCATCGCTTTGCCAAGCGTGCTGCCCTTGGTTTTCATGAAGAAAAAAACCCCTACGCTCTTCATGATGAAGGAAGGGGGGAAGACTTGATAATGTTAACCCTCAAGAGTTAGAAATGAAAGTGGTGGATTGCCCCCTTCATCATGCCCGTGGCCGGGGATGGCGTGCTGCGGCTACCCCCCGACGCACTCCGGGCAAATGGGCAAGGGGTCTCACGCACTGCCCCGGGAGACAGCAAATTAATGGGATCTTGGTTTGGCATCCAAAGTTTAGTCATGGTCCAGACAGAGATCAGAGTGCCCCGTCCCCCCTATCTCTTCTGCAGGCACAACTGTTGTGTAAACAACCATCTAAACTCCATTTTCTTTGGTAACATTTTTTAGGAGAACAATAAGATGGCATGAGTGACTGCAGCCCGTCTCAGGCACCCACGGGAGCAGAGCAGAGAGTTACATTAACTTTTTACATCATTTTTGGCAATGGAGTTAAAAGGGGAAATTCCTTTTACAAACAATTTTTATGTGTGCCCTGGACAAAGATTAAGATCCATGTAGAGTAAATTACAGAATAGTTTGGGAAAGTTCAAATGCTGTAAATCACTTGGATCAGAAATTCTGAAAATATAGCATAAAGCAGCAATGACATTTGCTGACGGAGCAAACTGAACCCTTTAAAAGAGCAACTTTTCCTGAAAAGTCAATTATGCAGTGCCATTTTTAAAAGTAGTCAAGTCAAGTTGAGGCAGAACATGGCAATTAACACACCAGAAGTTACCGGCAGCAAACCTTATCTCAGTCCCAGGGGAGCGGGGCAAGACAAAAACATTAGGTTACGCGTAACATCATACAGTCAAATCGAAACAGGTTGAGTAAAGGGAAGTTGAGGTTCGTGCAGCTACTGAAACCATGAGCTCGGTCAAATGACAACATATGCTTTAGACCAGTTTCCTCTTCTCTTCCAAATGCCAAAGTTCTGATCACAATCTGCTGAAACCCTAAGAAAACCTGTGCTGCAGTTGACAAAGTTGTCTCCCATGGTAATTTATGAATACCTGGCACTTCTAGGCTTCAAGGCCAAGTGGATGGGGCTTTGAGCAACCTGGTCTAGTGGAAGGTGTCCCTGCCCATGGCAGGGGGATTGGAATTAAATGATACCTTCCAACCCAAACCATTGTCTGATTCTGTGATTGACCGCTGGCGTTAAACTCCCCTCCAGCAGCGAGAGGTGCCTTGCAAGAAAAGTTCTAATCTTTGGAAAGTGCATCCCTCCCTGGGCCCTAAGGACCTTCAGTATTATACCAGTCAGCTGTACACCACAAGGTAAGAAAACTGTGGTCTGCCAGAAGCACCAATTCTCTTGAACCACCTCTTTTCAGCTGCTTAAACACGTTCATTTCCCGTAGGAAATAAACTACTTAGGCACGTATGTATATTCTGAATTCAAGCTACCAAAACAGGGTGACCCACTCAAAGCTGAGAACAGCTCTCAACACTTTCTCATAACCTGTAGGCAAAACAAGAGTAGAATTGGTTGTAGTTCTGTCAAATAACATACTTATTTTATAAAGCTGGAATGGTGGGGGAAGATTATCTAATAGCGCATTTCCCATATCTTGATCCTAAATCATACCTTGTTTTGAGTGATTGCCTTCTGCCTCTATGTCTGAGGTAATTCATTTCAGTGTTCCAGACATGGCATATGTACTTTCTTCAGGTATGTGTTGTATTATCACTTTGCATGAAAATAATGATGACTGTGGTGTTAAAAGACAGGACTTTGATTAGCTAGCTCCAGTCAAATTAAAAACAAAAATCAAACTGAGTACTAAAACCTACGCCTAAAAAGGCAGTCACTGAAACCCCTGGGACTAAATGCTAAATGCTCACTCTCAACTTATCCTTTCCTAGACTACTGTCCTGACTGGCTTTCCTACCTGGGACAGGCATCAGAGGGCTAGATGTGGGGAAACCAAGAAAATGACAGCCTGTGACGATCAAGGGAAAAAGAGAGAGACTTGAGGGTCAAAGGGTTCAAAAAATGTAAGAACAGGGAGCCAAAGGGGAGCCCCAAAACAAGGCAACCTTGACACCATTTCCAGAAGACATGTAAGAAACCAGCAGATGCCACCTGGCACCTCTCTGTCTGGAGACAGGGCAGCAAAAGGCAGTGGAAAGAGGTCCTACCGCCCTGTTGGGATTCCCCTAGTCAAGCTTCCCTCTCACGGTGCTGTGGGTGTCCAGCTTGACAGAGCCTGGCGAAATGGTGGGCACATTGAGCAAGACAGACCGAGCATAGCTGTCCTTACATCATCGCTCATCCCAGTGGCTATGTTACGGAAATGCTGAACAAAACCTCAGGCATCTCTCCTCTTACAGAAAAAACTTCATGGGTAAGGAAGTTTTCCGAGCAACTGTGAGACTATTACAGGAGAAGGACTATTACTAATAACATAATGGATCCCACAGGTGGAAGAAAAACCCAGCAAAGCCCCTATGCCCCTACAGCTCAAAGGCAAGGCAAAGAACATTGGTAAGTTTGTAATGTAGGTTATGCAAGGATAGGATAGGATTAGAATTAAGTCTTGAGAAAGACCCTTTTTCAAAACCAAGGTGAGGAAATCTATAAAACATGGTATGAGGAGTAAGCCCATCAGCTGTGGTCAGGAATCAGTGGGTGTCTGCTCCACAGCTGCAATGATTTAAGGACAAAGCAGTAATCACAACAGTACGTTAGAATTCATATTAGATATATTACAATCTGGAAAAGATAAAAGACCATGACGGCAACCATCAACGTTACCACTGAAAAAGAAAGAAAAAACAGCTTCTGTAGAAGGAGGATACTTCAGGGTCATTTTGGTGTTGACAATTTTTAACACAAGGAAGAAATTATATCCAAAAACCCAAAAGCTATATCCAATTTCAGTGTCATGCAGAAAATAAGCATGTAGATAACTCACAGCAGTTCCTCACAGCAGTTCCCTATGGCGAGACAAAGCAGTCAATTCTTCATACTTTATATAGTTTATGTGCCAACAACATATTTTTTTTAACCTTGTAATACCATTGGACTCAGAAGCTGATAAGAAAGGGCATAAAATAATAACGTGCCCACTCCAAACATCCTGACAAAGACAGAACATGCAATCCTAGAGGAAGGTCCGAGTCATAACTTTGCTTTTAGATCTTTAAAGATGCAATACAGGGATGTTTACAGAAATGCTATTAAACTCTCCTCTGGCGTGTATGACCAATGTGCTTTGCTTCTCAGAATTAAATCAACTGTATGTTATAACGTCGACTGATCTGTGAAAGGGTTATGCATATGGAAATAGTAAACCAAGAAGGAAAAAGCTATCCAGAATGGGGAAAAGGCTCAAAAGTTGTGGCTCACACATGACTGGAACCTGGTAAGGAGAAAAGGAGCCGTTTAGAACTGGGCGTACAGGTGGCTTTCCAGGGGATTTTAAACCCTGCTCCTGTATTAGCTTATTCAATAAACCAAAGGACTTAACCTATTCAGAGAGTAACTCTTCATTAATAATATGACAATATAAACACTTTTCTTGATGCACAAGATTAAATTAGCAGTCTGAGTAACTAAATGGTGGTAGCTGTATGGGAGGGAAAAGGATTATGGCAACGACTTGTACATTCAATAGGAACTGAGCAATAAAAAACCCAAAGTGCCACACTTGTGGCATAGGAGAAAAGGACTTTGTTTATCAGTGCAAAGCCTAGAGGTGTACAAATGTTAGCTGGTGCCAAATCAGAAGGCTAATTAATGCTTGGCAGTACAGAATCTCTTACCACCTCCCTCTCCCCACCAGGAATAGGCATGCTTTGGGACTGCGTGCCCGATCTGATGCTCCAGGATTAAGAGTTATGAGATTCCCCAATTCCAGAACTTCTGGTATTCTCCAGCCTCGTGTGGAAAGAGTTCATAATTACCCCACAGACAGTACTGCAAGACAGTGATGAAGTCTGAAGAGCTCCAGACTTGTCTGGGTTATGTGTATCTCAGATAATGTTGCTGACATGATGACAGTTTCCCAGAATGAACCTACAAAGTAAGGACAGGTAGGAACTGGGGTTGTTTAGCCTGCAGAAAAGGAGGCTGAGAGACCTTACCGCCCTCTACAACTGCCTGAAAGGAGGCTGTAGCGAGATGGGGGTCGGTCTCTTCTCCCAAGTAGCAAGCGATAGAATGAGAAGAAATGGCCTCAAGTTGTGCCAGGGGAGGTTTACATTAGATACTAGGTAAAATTTCTTCACTGAAAGGGTTATCAGGCACTGGAATGCGCTACCTAGGGAAGTGGTCAAGTCCCTATCCCTGGAGGTATTTAAAAGACGTATAGATATGGTCCTTAGGGATATGGTTTAGTGGTGGGATGGCAGGGTTAGGTTAACTGTTGGACTTGATGATCTTAAAGGTCTTTTCCAACCTAAACGATTCTATGACAGCACATACAAAAAATAGTGTCTGTCTGTACATAAACTGGAGGGTAGTTGTAACTGGACAGTACAGGAAGCACTAGTAATGCTGTACCCTGCACAAGTAATTCACAACCCTTCCTCAATTCACACCAGGAAGAATCAGTTGGCATAAAAGCAGTATCAAGACATGGACATCCTCTATATTTCCTTAGACCTCTGAAGTTTATGGACAAGAGTTACCCAATATTTTACAGTACTCAACAAAACAATGCTGAAGTTAAAAAAATACACTAAAGAAGCATACAATGGTGAACTTCATCTTGGGGGAGACTATCAGGAGGGCTAGACATGAACAAGCATACACAATCTAATGTTTAAGACCAACGTGAAAAGCCTGTGCACAAAACCAAAAAACTAGTTCTGCCTTTCTTAACGTTTACAGATGATTACAGAAGACATGCAAAGAATCTCATGGGATTACTGTTGCTATTGTTATCAAGATTGATTTTCTTAAAAAAAAGTCCCAAAGTGATTTCAGCACTTACCAAAGAGGTTTTCAATGGGAAGAAGTAGTATAATTTGTGCAGGCAGAACAAGAGGGGGAAAACCCAGCACACTGCTTTCTAATCAGAATATAACCCCTGTCAACAAAAATACGCTGTGATACAGGAGGAATTTTACCAAGTGCATGGGCCACTGAGCAGTGGAAGCAAAAGCTGTTAAGTTTACAGTTGGATTCGATGATCTTAAAGGTCTTTTCCAACCTAAATGATTCTGTGGTTCTAAATTATAAATTCATGGCTGTAAATCACAGTTCCCTTCTTCTCTGGCTCCATAAAACAAATGGGGAGAAATCTTCTAAACCAGAGCCTGGTATGCCAAGAATTTTATAAGGGTACACATACCAAAGGCAGAATGAACAGTGCAGTGGACATATAATCACACTAGGAATACCTTTGATCAGCATTAGCCAGGAAAACACCTTGCCATGCAGCAGGCTAGAGCGTGAAACTCAAGTGAACAGCAGGGTTTACACTCCAGTTCTTCCTTGATACCAGTCTGAACGGAAAGGCACCACGCTACTGAGATTCACTTTTTCTCTAAATGACTTGATGTTTATTCTTTACACTACTGTAGGTGGCAAATTGAAAAATAAAAGAAAAATGCTCACAGAACCCAAATAAGACACAAACAACCCTGTAATATCCCCCTGAACTCCCTGTGCGTCCTTCAGTGGAAACACAGTTGTTTTCACTCCTACAGACTCTGTTTATACATTACGGCCCTCTCCTGCGGATAATTAAAGTAAATTTAGATGCAAGTAATCCAACTGAGGCCAATGAGCATGCTAACATGCATACAGTCACACAAACAAATGTTTGCATGTTGAGTTTGACAATAAAAATGTATTAGCTCAGGCCTCTTAACTAGCTATTCCAATTAAACAAACTTTAGCAACGCATGTGTTTCCACTAACTGGGATATGGACACCATGTAAGATGACCATCACCTTCTAAAGACTGAGGAGCTCCTTTCAGGCCTTTGTCTTGTGCAAGATACCAGATCAACACAGTGCCACACCAGCTGCTGGCCAACTTAATTTTATCTAAACAGAAGTATGATAACAGCCTTCTAATGAAAGGGCGTGTGATAACAGCCGTCTAATGAAAGGGTAGACATTTGGGCTAAGCACGTATTACACATTTCTGTCTTACTTATATTCTACCCATTGATCATACTGGAAGCTGAAAAATCCCTAACATAGGTATCAACTTCAAATAGACAAGTGAAGTGTATGTCTTTATAGTTTGCATAGGAGAAGGAAGATCATGCACTTAGTTGAACAATTTAAAGGTACAGTAACATTGCTATATATGAGAACCAGGATAAATGACATATATATGAACAAATAGTGATAAATGAAAATGAGACTCTCAGTAGTAAGGTCCTGTCGAGAGCTGGGCAGCCTGGGACCTGCCCAGAGCAGGCTTTGAAGTGTCCGGGGAGCTCTGATGGCAAAAGCTGCGGTCCCCAGGGACCCGGCTGCGGGCACAGCCCACAGCTCAGTGAGGACAGATTTAGGGCTTCCCATTTTGCACCTGGGAGCCTGCAAGAGGAATGTCCCAAGAAACCTGAGTTAATTTCTACTGCAAACAAACAGCCAGCTAGAATTTCTAGCTAGAACCTGGCGTTGCTTTTAAAATGAGCGTTTTGCAGGTGAACTCGTCAGATCCACCATGAGCACATGAACCAAGGGGATGATGAGAGCATTTTGCAACCCTAACTAACAGCAATCGCTGTGCAAGGATATGAAGATGAAACTAACCTCGCGTGGGATGTGGCAGAACTGGGTCACAGAGAAATACATGACTTTTTAATTAAACACAAGAGGAGGAAGAATAAAGAACACGTCGTTTTGAAAAGCTGAGCAAACACTGCCATCGCCTACAGTAAATAAAAAACGTATCTAAAGAAATACTTTCTTCACATAGGAATACCAGGAAGTACTGGTTTTCCTTTTCATTCCAGCTTTCCTTTCTCAACAGTTATTTTGCTGGGGATTCATATGCCCCTGCTTAAAGCCAGACCCAGCGGCCCATGGAGGAAGCCTGCCTCTCACCAGAGCCAGACGGAGACCCCTGGGGCTGGCCAGGGGCTTCATCAATGCTTTACCCATCTCAAGTCCTTCCACTCAGCCATAGCACATGCTTTATTAGAGAGATCCAAAGACTGAAGCAGGCCGTTCCTTAAAAGAGCTCAACATATTATTAACTACAAATGAAAGGTAGACTTTCGAAAGCATCAGCACAGGACTAAAATTGCTGTCTTTAAAGCCAAGGGGAGCTTACCCTTGACCTTGACAGGAGGAGGGTTGGGTGAGCGTGGGTTAACTACAAGTCCTTTTGAAAATCCCAGGCAAGGTGTTGAAGCACTAAGATTAAGAAGGCTGCCAGAAAAAGTGAGGCACTGATGGCAATTTATTCCCCTTGACCCGATGCATTAGTGCTTATTTCCTGCATACACAAACTGTACAGAATAAATCAAATCGTCTCCTTCTCAAAGTGTAGACTGGAGGAAACACTGAAGCTTCATTTTAGTTCACAGCCGAGGTGTTTGTCAAAACACATGTACAACACCTTGCCAATACATCAATATATGAGGGAACACAAATCTATTCACAGACAAAGCAAGAGCAGGATGAAAACTGAAAAGGGAAACCTGACAGTATACTGGAACAATGGTCCAGTGGCTGAAAGAAGCAACAAGGTTGGTTTTCTGTTTACACAGACAATTGCCAAATAGATAAAAATTGGCTTTAAAAGTCTTGTATACAGTATACAAAACTGTAAATCTTCTAACAAGATAAACTGCAGCTGCATGACTGAGGCAACAACGAGTGATACTTGAGTGCGCTAGTTTTCATTCATATAAATGTATATATGTGGCCATAAACACATCTGGAAGGAAAGCTTAGTTGCATATGGCAATGGAGGGAGGGCTTCAAGACATAACAACCATGCATAATTGATCGTATCCTAGAGGAACTTCCTGACCTCTGCTGTATAAGTGACACTTCCCAGTGAGAAGTCAGTCACATCGCTGCCGATATTCGCAGTCAACAAGCAAAAGGAGCACAGAGTCTGAACTAGTAATAGCTTTTCAGCTGCAGAAATGATTTTTCTTTGAAGGTCGAGACATGCTGCCCCGTCAGCGTAGGGAAGACAGCATAGCACCCATTGCTTCACCAGAGACAATGTTTCAGCCATCAGTGGCAAGATCTTTGTCCTACTCTGGTCAACAGGAGCCTGGCCTATGACTCCACTGGAGTCAGACGTTTGCTGTGAGACACCAGTTAACATTTTTAACTGGACTTTGGATGGCTATGCAGCCTCCACAGCACATGCAAGCTAAGGTGGGTGTGTTTTCTGCTTGACTGGTTTTTTTGAAAACAACATTCATAGACTTAATTTATGAAAGACAATAGATTTTCCCCATGCAATGGGAACACAAAA
Organism: Egretta garzetta; assembly: GCF_000687185.1. NCBI lineage: Eukaryota > Metazoa > Chordata > Aves > Pelecaniformes > Ardeidae > Egretta > Egretta garzetta. The sequence goes on from NW_009260667.1 coordinate 3,560,168, forward strand.
ACTAAACAAACATTTTCAGATAGAGCTCCAAGGCAATTCTGGAGGTGCTAAAAGACAAGCTGGCCAGCTCTGAAGGACAATATTAACGAAGAAAAATTTCAAGAAAAGAAGTCTACAAAGTCTTAAGTAAGACATTTTCTCAGTTACTCTGGAGCATGTATTAGTGTATATCTATGGGCCACAAGGGCCATTAATTAGCATCAACAGAACGCCTATACTGATGACATAATGCAAAAATAACTACTGCATCTTGCTTTTTCATGTTTACAAGCGGCTTCACCAAGCTTCAGGATCAGGTCCTTACAAGAAAGTTTCCAGTCTGTTTTAGAAAACAATTATTATTGTCTGTACAAAGCTTTTTCAATGGTTCCCTCGCCACACCCTGAGACAAGACCAACAGTGGGAAGCTGGCAATGATTACCAAAAGATCTCAAGGATCATAAAGGACCACAACTATGCATGGTTTTGGAAATACAAGACACAGGCATGATTTTATCACACTGTGATGCAAGTTGAGAAGGAAAATGGACAAAGAATTAAGATATTTTGTCTAATGGAAAACTACAGGTAGTTAACTCTGTAAGCCATTTAGAATGGACATACCCCAAGATGAGAAACATTACTATAAACTCTGGGAAATAGAGATACTTAAATAATTAAAGCAAAAAAAAAAAAGCATTTATTTGCATACAGAAGCATCCCTGATGCACATCTACATCTATATGTACGTATGAACATGGAATTTTGGGAAGAAAGGATTCCAAGACTGTAGATGTTTATGGACAAAACCACCTCATCCACTGGCCAGAAAAGGCTATGTCTATATTAGCAAGCAGTACAGAGCAATAGGAGAGGACATACAGACTGATACAGACCATGCTAAGGATCTGGCGTTCATGCTATACACAGCTGGAAGGTTTCACTTCTAACTGGCTCTAGTCTGGTCCTATGGACTCCATGAATACCTGGAGCACATTTTCCTGTTTAGATTCACCTGAAAGAAATCTAATTCAAACACTCCAATTCACTTAAAAAGCACATTCCTAATCTGAACTAGAAGTCATGCATACATATCCAAAGTGTCCTGTGTCAGAACCAGTTATATTTAGATTAAAATCCCACACACTGAGTACACAGAGTGTGATGCCAAGCTTACAGAATCACAGAAAAATTTAGGTTGGGAGGGACTTTTGGAGGTCATCACCTCTTGCTCAAAGCAAGGCCAGCTTCAAAGTCTGATCAGGTTGCTCAGGGTCTGCTGCTGCTGAGTGTTGACTGTCTCCAAGGGTGGAGATTCCACAGCCTCTTTGAGCAATCCTACTTGGGCCACAACCTCTGGTGGCCAGTGCTTAACCCGTCTTGTGAAATTTTTTTCCTTATATCCAATCAGAATTTTCCTTGCTACAACTTGTGTCTGCTACTTCTTTTCCTTTTGCTGCGCAACTGTAGGAAGAGTCCGACTCAAACTTTGCTGAGTCTACTTGTCCGTCTCTTCTCCGAGAACAAACTCAGTTGTCTCAGCCTTTCCCTGTACTTCATGTTAAACTAACCACTTCAGTGGTGTTCCATGGGTCTCTCTAGTTTGTCAATCTCTCCCTTGTACTAGTGGCATAAAGTTAGATGCAGTATTTTACATAAAGCCTCCTGGCACCAAGTACAGGGCAATAACCACTTCCCTCAGCTTGCTGGCTTTGCTCTTGCTGATGCAGTCCTGTGAGTGGTTAGTCTTCATCATCATACTTGCTATCTATCAAGACATCCAGCTTCTTTTCTGCAAAGTCACAACTGGCCAGTCAGTGCCCATCTTGTGTTGTTTTGTGGGAATTTTGTATCCCAGGTGCAGGACTTCACACATACTTCTGCTGAACATCATGAGGTTCTTGCTGGCCCATTCATCCAGCTCGCTGGGATCCCTCTGAGAGGCAGTCCCGCTCTCCTGTGTCAAATGATCCCCAAGGCCTGGAATCATCCTCCTTTCCTAGTTTATGCACAGTTCAGAAGATCCCAGAACACAAACTGACAAGTGTGCAAAGTTAATTCACTTACAAACTTCCTGAAGATACGGTCCCTCCCATCATCCAGGTCACTGACAAAGAGGTTAAACAGAATTGGTCCCACTGTCAGCCCTGAGGAGCACCACTCATAACCAGCCTCCAGTTAGACGGATATTGAACCACCGACCACCACCCTTTCAGCCTGGTGATCTGGCCTTTTTTTCACCAACTGTGCAGTCCACCCATCCAGTCCACACCTTCCCAGCTAGCCCCAAGAATGCTATAAGTCTGTACTGAAAGCCTTGCTGAAGTCAATTAAATGAAATCTACTGCTGTTATCCACAGAGGCAGTCCTTTTGCCACAGAAGGCAAGAATCAAGTTGGTCAAGCTTGATTTACCTGTGGCAAACCCAAGCTGGCTGCTCCCTGTCACTTTACTGCACTTTGTGCATTTGGCTTACTACAGCCTACCAAGCATGACAGAAAACAGCCTCTCAAAGATGCAGGCTGGCTCCCTCAGCACTCAGACAAATCCCATCCAGCTTTCTGGATTTGTGTATGTCCCCTCTACTCAGGTAGGTCCTAACTCAATTATCTTCTACTATAAACAGCACCTCCCTCATCCAAATTCCACTACTAGGCACAGAGACCAGGGCCAATTGACAGCAGACCTTGCATATGAAGACCCAGCCTTTCCCGTGCCCTTCATCAGTGGTTGCCTTCGTCTTCCTTCCACTGCCAATGTACCTGTAGAAGCCCATCCTGTAGTCCTTCACATCCTTGAATGTTTTCAAACTCAGATGAGCCTTACCCTTCATAACTCTATCCCTAAAAGCCCACAGAATGCTTTTATATTGCTCCTGAGTAGCCTGTCCTCACTTCCACCTCCTAGACAATTCCTTTTTGAATTTGAGCTCAGCTGGAAGTTCCCCTTTCAGCCAAGCTAGCCTCCCACCATGCTTGCTGCTTTTCCTGTACGTAGGAATGGACCATTTTTGTGCTTTGAAGAGGTTTTCCTTGATGATCAGTCAGGTCTCCTGGGACCTTTTGTCCTTCAGAACTGTATCCTACAGTGCCCCATCAACCTGTTTCATTAACAAGCTGAAGTCCACAACCTTCACTCTGCTACTTGCTTTTCTCTGTTCTCTTGGTATCTTGAGCACTGCATGGTAAGTGCGGCCAAGACTGGCATAAACAAATACATCCTTACACAGTTGTTCCTTGTTTGTGCATAGCAAGGCCAGTAGAGCACCTCCCTTAGTCTACTCATCTAGGACATTCATCCAGATATTGTCCTTTCTGCATTCCACAAGTCTCCTGGATCGCCGTACTGTGTCACATTCCCAGTAAACACCAGGGTTGTTAAAGTCTCTCTGAGAACCAGGACCTGCACCAGAAGCACTCTTTAAAGAAGTCTTCATGGGCTCATAGGGAAATTCAGGTTGGAAGAGATCTCAGGAAGTCTCCTGTCTGACCTCCTGTTCAGAGCAGGGTCAGCTCTGAGGCCAGACCATGTTGCTTAGCACTCTATTCAGCCAGGCCTTGAAAACCTCCAAGGATGAAGACTACTCAACCTCTCTGGGTCCCAGTTCCACTTCTTGATTCCCCTTATGATGAAAAACTCTCCTTATAGCCAGGCAGAACCTCCCATTTCAACTAATGCCTTTCATCTCTCATCTTCCCACCATGCACTGCTGTGTAGTGCCTATCCCTCACTTCTCTTAATATCCTCTTTGTAGGTATTGGAAAGCCACTATCTTCCCTTCTCCAGCCTCTACCTCCTTTTGATCAGGAAGCCCTATAAAGGATGCCAACACAATGTCTCTCTTACCGAGCTCCCTTCTGATCCTAATCCAGAAGCTTTTGACCAGCCTGTCGCCCAGGCAATAGCAAAGCTCTGTACGTTCAAGACACTCCTTCAAAGGGACTGCAACAGCATCCTTGCCTAAGAACCTGAGTCCATGCATCAGGGCGCTGCAGTTGTGTAACCTACCCCACTGTGTCTCTGCAAATCCAATGACGGCACCATGCTGCAACTGTGACGACTTCCACTTCCTCCCAGCATGCCTGCTGGTAAAGACACATTTGTTCCACTGTTGAGTTGATCCCATCTGTCCCTAGCAGTCCCCATTTCTTGAAAAGGGTCCTGTGGTCATAGAGTTCAAAGTGCTGCCGTGATGCCAGCTGCAAGGACAGGTGTGAATATGCAGGATGCGTCCACCCCTGCCCAGGTTTCTCCCCTTGAATGGCAGGATGGAGAACACTGCTTGGGCTCCATCCCTTCACACAGGATCACTGAGCCCCGTAGTCATCCTTAACCTGCTGAAGTATTACTAGTGGCTACAAGAGAGAGTAGCAAAGTCTGATGATGGCCAGGCATTGGCAACCTCTGAGATGTCCTGGATCCAGTCCCTGGGGAAGCAGCAAACTTTGGAAGTCATCAGGTCTGGTCAGCAGACGAATCTCTCCATT
>NW_009260667.1:3564763-3565587 GCF_000687185.1 Egretta garzetta
CCAATCTCTCCATTCCCAACACCAGGGAGTCTTCAGTCCCAATTACCCATCGCTTCCCCTTAGTGGCACTGGTTCTGAGTAGCTGATCAGGCACAGCTGGACCAAACACCCCTCTTGCCAGAACTCACTCCTCCTCTCCTGTTTCCAGGGACTATACATTTTATTAAATCCATATTATTATTAGCCTCACATATTTATGTTACTGAGTATGACACCTAGTATGGTTATATCTTTCCATTAACTTACCTGAAGGAACTGCTTCAGACTGGACAGGAAACACTATCGTTCTTAACAGTGATGCCTAAGATTTAGGCTTCTCAAAGTGAGAAACATAGATGTAAGCAGCATAAACAGAGCTGCCTATTAACATGGCAAAAAAATCAACAAAGCAAATATTCCTTAAACTGTAAAAAAAAAAAAAAAAAAAAAAATCTTACATTCATATACACATTAAAACCAAAATACATACACAGAACGCTCTGTAGAACCAGGGAAGTTGATTACTTGTCCATGTCATGATGCATGCTGTTAATATTGAGTGTGTGCACAAACCTTTAATGCCAGACCTCGCAGATCTCGCTGCGGTCAGGAACAAAGCCAAAGCCATAAATGTAACACCCGATTTTCAGGGGAGATGGGAATGTGGAAAAGAGTTTGGGAAATTCTCCTGCGAGGATGCCTTTGAATCTCTCCAGAGAACATTTTCTATAGCCTCCAGGCACTGGGATGTGGCACAAGGGCATTCCTTCATCTCCAGGTCAGTCCAGTGCGGCCAAGGCTGCTAAGCCCATCCCTTTCCTTCAGACATACTTGGGAGGAAAATG
>NW_009260667.1:3565656-3566958 GCF_000687185.1 Egretta garzetta
CTGTCCACCATTTTAGAGAGAGAAAAGGAATTCATCAGCTGCTCTCCTATCTGACATCCAAATGGAAAAGGCAAGAGACCAGGCTGTTTCCTCACTGCATTAGACGTGAAAGGAAGCAGGATAGGAAGAGGGCAGGAAGCAGCCAACAAAAGGTAAGAAGAGATGCTAAACTTCCCCATGTCCTAATGCTGTTGCATTTGAATCTGAATTCTTAGAAACCTACAACCCAGCTGTGGAAAAAGGACTTTGGGAAAGCTGGCGGGGGGAGGGAAGGATGGCTTTCTCAGCAGAAGTACATGTTTTGCTTTGTTTTGTATTTGCATACTTCATCCAAAGCGTTACACAACGTGAAGCTTTATATAGCTATACGAGCACACGCTCCCTACACATGCAGGGAAAAACCCCACCACAAGAAAATCTGTTCAAATCGAAAAACCTCACCCAAGTCTAACAGGACCCTAACGCAGACTGCTGACTAGGTACCACAACCACAACAGCAAAATAACGCATTAGAAAATATTCCTTGCTTAGTTGTCAGAGAGCAGCTTTCCCGAGACGATTCTGTGTAACTCCATGCCCCAAATTCACTAACATTTGCCAGACAGCAACGGCTGCTGCAGGATTCCTTTGGCAAATGCTGTATCTCAGACTTCTCTCTCAATATGCTCTGATTTCCTATGGAATGGAGAAATCACCTATATTATGAAAAGGTGCAGTACTAACACTTACAGAAGTAAATAATTTTATAGCAACATATAGTACAGAGAGAAATATAATACTTGGGCAGAGAAATTCCCGAGCGGAGAGAGATTAGAAAAACATTCTGATAAATGCCGTCAAAGCTTATTTTTTTTATTCAGTACAAAAAATATTGGGTAACTGTTTGCTGTTCCTAGAAAGAATGGAATTCTGTTGCCAACAGCTGTAGTTTTTCGTAGGAATTATAATACTATATTGAAGATTTATGTTCCTGACAAAGGCATAAAGTTATCCAAACTAGGGCAGAAAAAACAGAATAGTCTTTTCCCAACGAAACAGACTCACGTTATTTTTGTTAACTCTTACTATGGCAGAAGTTTTAATCTTCAAAAGCAGGAACTCATGCTGCAGTTGATGTTTATAATGATTAAATCTCACAATGCCACTCTGCACAGGGTGAACTGTTTTATCACAGGTTCTTGCACAAGCAAGAAACACACCCTAACATCTTGAAATCAATTAAAGTCATAAATATTTACCTCCAAAAGCACATGACTTCAAATTTTCTTCTTGAGATTTGGGGGTTTTACAATGATGCTTTCC
>NW_009260667.1:3567254-3573830 GCF_000687185.1 Egretta garzetta
CTTTAGAAAGCTTTCCTCAAAGCTGTGGCCACCTGATGGATCCATATGGGAGAGGAGAAAGGTGACCCTAGGCAAAAGGCTGTCCTGTGCATAAAGTAAACAAGCAAGGGGAGGGACTCTTGGGTCTCTTTGCTGCAACTATACAGATGCAAGCGGCCCTACCTGCCTGCACATCACTCCTGATTCCCATGGAAAAACTGTTCCTCGTGCTCTGCAGGGTCTTCTGTGTTCCTTGGAACTACAGCAGATAACAGCATACAGAACTGTTATTTTTAAGTCAACTGACGTTCAGCAATAAAACTCAGGATATCACAGGTTTTAAAGTCCATTTATTTGCAAGCAGCCAAACAGCATACTCTGGGTTGAATCCTGGGCCAATTTACAGTTACACTCTATGCTGCTCCATGAACATTACACCGAGTTACACAACTTGGGAATCAATAAATCCATTGCCTTGGAAGAATTTACCCAAAGGCTCCCGATGAGTCAGTGGCAGTGTCTTGTTTAGGTCTCAGACCTTGGCTTCCATAGACTTTGGCTTTCATTTCATAGCTGCTCGGTCCACCAGATCGTATTTACACTACATCACCAAAAATGTTTTTATTTCTGTCCTTCTGAAACTGATGCTTGTTTGGTTCAGCTGGTTTGTTGTTTTGGTTTGTTTTTTTTTACTAGGGGAAGAAAATAAATTAAAAGCTTTTTAACAATTACAGTTGTGATTTTTTTTTTTTAACTGGGAACCAACAAACTCTATTTCTCAGCTAAGCAAAGATAGAAAGCCTGATCTCTTTGAACAAAACGCACAATAATCCAAAGGCCTACACAGAAAAATCACTGTGCATGTGCCACAGTTTTTACGTTCGGATAGAGAAAACCTAATAGCCTACTTCTACTGACTTTAAAAATCCTATGTGTAGTCAGTGAGAAGTGAAAGACTATAAAATAAAACCTTCCTTCAAGGAACAACTTGCCACCAGTCCTTAGTTCTGCAAAAGATCTGCAAAAACTGAGGATATTTTGCTTGAGTAAACAGAATTTTAACTGAGCATAAACAAGTGAACAGCAGGCATGCGATTTCCATAAGTATGCATGATTCAAAGGAAAAAAAAAAAATTTAAAATCTCGGGCCATAAAACTGACTTCAATTTTAAAAGTTTTAGGGTCTAAAAAAAGGTGGTGTGTATGTGGCAGGCTTTTTTCACTACAAATGGATTCTTTAAAAGAAATTGCCATTGACAAATCATCATTTATAAGAACTGTTTCAAATAAGGCAGAAGTTATCTAGCATGGCACTAAAGAACACATTTAATTTTAAGTATGCTTATAGTTTTATTAGAGCCAATGGCTTTTTCCATGCTTAAGGCCAAGCATATGCTTGAGTACTCTGCCGAGACAAAAGCTTACAAGTTTGTTGTTTAGAATGCAAAGCGAGGCTTTTTATCCCAAACCACATTTTCTTGCATGTAATCAGCACTGATGATTGCCGCCATAGTTTCCAATTCATTCCAGGGTACACTCAGCATTTATTATGGCACAGATGGTGCTCCCTTTCTTTGGCTTCTAAAGAACATGCCTAAATATTAAAACAAACTTGGCTATCTGCCTCTTACCCTGTTCTTACACTCTGTATTGCCACAGTAAAAATAACAGTAACCCTTGATCTAATCTGGAAGCCTTTTCTAATTTAGACACAAAATTTGGCAACGAGATTATCAAGTACAGTCAGCCCACTCGAAACTGGAGAACCTGATATGCCATAAATCCAGCATGTTAGTCACAAGCGATCAAGAATGGGAACAAGCAACCCACAGAACTATCAAAAGAACAAAAATCGGAAACAATTTTTCTAGTAACAAGCTACACGATCCTGACGGTACTTGATGGCTGGGCGTGCGGTTCTGGAACTGTAAGGATTATTCACCAGCTTAACCAGCAATTAGCAAACGAACAGGCTGATTTGTAAGGCAAATAAAAGAGCATGAGCATGACAGGATTTGTCATAAGAGCGAGCAAGGTCTTTTCCAACACATTCAATGCCACGAGTTTGCATTGTGCTGAGAACTTGCAGTGTTTTCCCCTACGGGCAGCACAGGACATTTATTTCCCAAATGCTGAAAATTATTTACCCACGTCCGAGCGAGCATAAAGCAACCTCCACAGAGACACAACAGAAAGACAAGCTTCACCATACTCCATTAAAAATGTCCTAAGGTAAGAAAATGTCCAGCATTTGTCCAGCAGATCTTGACAAAACACTCTTGAACGTGCAGCTAACCAGGACGCAGGCGCACGTGATGGTCAACGGGTCTTAAGGCACACATCTTCACAGGCTTTCAGTCTCACGCAAAGCACACTGACACTGGAAAAATCACACGTCACGTGCATCAAACTACATATGACCAAATTCAAATGGGGCAGGGGTGGGGTGGGGTGGAAGGCTTGGAGAAAGGTTAATCAGACTGCTTGGGAACGACGTTAGCAGTCAGTGCATGCTGCCAGAATCTAGGGCAAGAAATGTGCGGTTTAAGCAGTTGTCTTGACTTCAAAACAGCTCAACAATTGCATGCACGGATTGGTAAAGAAATCACTTCTGAACAAACATCAAGTCCAAAAAACTAGTTTTAGAAGCACATTTAAATGTCAGAAAGCCAGAGACTTGACTAAATAAGATTATATAACACCCACTAAATCAGCTCCTAAATTTGTTTTAAAACTAAGCAATGGCTAGCAATTTTGGAAGTAATGATCCTAGATATTTGCACTCCAGTAAACATAATAAACTAAATAAATCTAAATTAGCATATGGTACTAAGTCAAAATGACATTAAAATCATAATAAAAGTAAATAAAAATTCTGTCAATATGAACAATCCAGAAACAAACCACTGTAAAATATATATAAACCCAACAATAATCAGTATAGATGGTGAAGAGACTGTGCTGCCAGCTAGTCAAACCTGCTTTTTATAGTCCATTCCCTTTGAGGTAATGGAGTCTGGGTCCTTCTACATCACAGCCTCTCCCAAGGCAGCCTCTCCTGCTGTCTCCCAGTCTCCTGAAACACAGGCCTGCTCACTCCCCAAACTTTGCAATACTTCCTGGCGTTTGGCTGGCTTTCCGGAAATTCAGGCTGTCCCCTTTTGTCAGTATCATGCTCCATATCTTCACGACGCGTAGCTTGAAACTGCTGGTGGTACATTCAATACTTTTAAAATTACGTCTTGAGAACGAGCTTCAAAATATCAGCAACAACAATCCTGGCCTTACCTGCAGGATCTTGTACTGTCATTTCCTTACGCTTCACCATCAGCCTGTCTTTAACCCACGGGAACTCCTGTAAGGAATCCAAGAATGTATCAAAAGCCTTGGGTCCTCTGGTGGGAAGAATATCAAGGAGCATCATGGTTTTCCTCTGACTGGTGGTTTGGGATTTTATTTCTTGAACATGACTGTCTGTGAGAATCCCTTCTTGGTAGAGATACTGAATAACAACTCCATCCACCAGTACCTCTGTGCAGAGCTCCAGGCGCAGGGAGCGTAAAAGCTGCTTGTCTCTGGCATCCATCTGGCAACCTAGAGTGTGAGAAAAGCAGTAGGGAAACACGTGAAGATTAAAATACTTCAACCATTAACATCCAGAAGTGATGTTTGATACCTGGCAACCTTTAGAAAGAACACCAAACTCAGAATCACCAACCTGGGAAAACTATTCATGATCCCCACCATCTTCCTTCCGCTCAGGTATCGCTGTCTCACAAGCTAAAATGCAGCCATATCTAGGAAATATTGGACAGGAAGAGAACTCTTGGCATTGTGAAGACCAGTCCTTCACTGGAATAAAAACCAGGCCAAATAATCCTGCTCACTACCTGGTCCAGGTCCACGCTAAAGGCAGCTAGAGCATTTGCCAGTCCTTAAGACACTCTGCTCCCAAAAAATAGAGAGAGACGTTATACCCGACCTCTGTTACTGATGCCTCTGACGCTATTGCTGTTGCAGCACTGTCGCTGCAGTAGTGCAAAAGCAGCAGCGGGACTGTAGATGCACCACAGACAGGCAGCAGTGGCAGGGATGGAGTCAGCAGGTAGCTTCGGCCTATGCATTTAAACTTTAGGAGGGGTGGAAAGGTGGAAAAGTACCTTATACATCAGGTTGTTCTTCCCCCTGACTCATCCTGGAAGGCTGCTCTGGAACGTGACTGATCTGATGATGAGAATCTTCAAATTTCCACCTCAAATTTATCCACCTTCTATTTATAGGCATTTGTTCTGCCAAAACTGTTCTTTAGCTTAAGTAGCTCTTCTCCCTTCCTGGTATTTACCCTTCTAACATGTTCACAGGAAGCAATCGGATGCCCTCGGCCAGCTTCCATTTCACTTGACTAATACTCTGACTAGACAAAAGCTGGAAAAGATGCATTTCATAGCCACTCTACAAAAGAGGAATCAAGGTCCAGAGAGACCAAGCAACTCATCCAAGATCATACCGGGAGTCCACACCAGACCTATGAACCGAATCAAGATGTCTAGTCTAGTCCTTAACAACAAACATATCCCTAGGCCCATTAATGGCACTTGAAGAGGCAAATGACAGAGTTAATACAATTAAATACTTTCTCATGACTAAATAATGAAGTCAGAAAACTGCAGCAGGTGTTGAGTGTGATTACCAAGAGAGTTTCTGATAATTAAACTGGAAGCTACTGTTTGAGCAGCTAGACCTTGCAGAAACTGTACTTCGTTCAGCTTGAGGATACAAGGGGAGGCAGAGATTTTCAAAGCTTTTCTAAGAAACCCGCTAAAGTCTTTAGATCATCAGAGGTGCCTACTGACTCCCAAGGCCCCATCAACAGTTGGTTGGTTGGCCTGGTTATTAAAATCTAGGGCAGGCAACCAACAGAACATATAGGCACGTAAATGCATCTTGGACAGACTGCAAGAGCATAGGACCGTGAGAGAGAGACTGGAAAACCCTGTCTGCGACACCCTCTGATAAAGACACTTCCCGAAAACGCTTCCCCCGAGTGCTGAAAGCGTTGCTGGCCAGCACCTTCCTGGGAGGACCCCATCTTTCCTGGGCTACCCAGTACATATCTCACATACTGAAGTGAATTTTCAGGTGCCTACTTTCTGCCTTGAGGTCATCTGGGAATCAAAGAACACCTATCCCAGCACGTGTCCTTAAAAAATGCCAGTTTGCTAAGCATAGCTCAAACATCAAACTCCATCATGGGGTGAGATGATGGTGCAAGCAAGGAGATGGAAAAAGAACAGGCAAGAAAGAGAACTGGATTTCCCCGTTTGACGTCAGGATACGCATTTTGGACAGGTGGAGCTAAGATTCTGGTCTCTTAACACGCACTACCTTTACACCACTGTAGGGAGCAATCACTGGACTAAAGCAAAACCAGATAAAATTCAGGCAGCAGATCCCTGCCATTTCTCCCTTCTGGGATTCCCTGACCGTCCCTGAGCCTAAGACAGGCACCCAGCAGCAGCTCTGAGGGCATTAATCTCAACCCAGGCAGAAAACTGTTTCAGATGCTACAAAGCTCTCGCACTTCACATTCTGCACGGGCCACCGAGAGTCCTTGTCGAGGAGCCTCCTCACCCACATGCCAGACAAGGAACATCGACTTCTCCAGTCACTGTAGACCACTTGATGAGCTCCCCTTCTTCGTGACCAAAGTGGTCCACGCTTTTTAAAAACGAGGCCTTTTCAAACCATCGTGGTTTGCATCTCTGTGCACTGAAAAATGCCTCTCAAACCATGAATCCAAAGGGGGAAATCTCTGCTGAAAAAGGCCTTTGGCTCGCTGACTGCAGAGTGAGCACAACTGAGGTTTAACAGCCCTTGACACCAAGGACCGAGGTTGTTGGCCCAGTAAACTTCCAGGTTGGGGTGTCCTGGTTTTTAAGGTCTTTTTAAAGATTAGGTATTTCTTTGTGTGTGTCTACTGTGAGAAGGAAATGTCTGAGTTGGGAACTAAACAGCCAGATATGGAAATGTATCAGGATTTTGGTGCGTAACAGTGTAGGGATGGAGTTTAGTGCAACACAGGATGAACTTGAATTCATTTTAATCACAGCCTGTATCTAGGGATCCAAAGTAAGTTCTAAAATAAATTTTCTCTCGTAATGCTGGTGCTAGAGGGAAAGTAAAAAGACAAGATACCTGTTCACCTGAAAGATGACGTGGCTCAAACTTTCCCCAGATACTTCTAAAAATGCATCTTCTCTGTTGTAGCTGAATTTTAAGAAATGATCTGACACAGAATCTGTCCGTGAACGGGGATAAAACCTGCGAGAGCCTTGACCCTGAAAAGACCCCTTCTGACCCTGAAAAGCACATTAGCTCAGTTCTTGGCTAGAAGCACTCCGGCATTTTCCCACACCCCAACTGTACTGGGCTGCTTATGGCTCCCAGTACGTTCCCATGCACCTTGCTTAGCTAAGAACGAGGTCCACCCTGCCTAATCCACCGGTGGTTTTGGCTACCCACAGCATGCCTACGGGTTAAAACATTCCCCCCCCGCCCCGCGCCTAAAAAAAAGAATAAAAATTTTAAAAATCAGGT
>NW_009260667.1:3574765-3587268 GCF_000687185.1 Egretta garzetta
TTTTTTTTTTTTTTTAGAAGGTGTAGGAGTCGTGTCTAAAATTAAATTAGAAATTACAGAAGTGGCGTTTTCGCGGCATTAGAAACAGCTGATCTCATTACCTTCCAGGATACTGGTTCCTATTTGCAAGTGTGTGCTAAGCCAAACTTCATCCAGGTGCGGGTATCATCGTACCAAACGTACAGCGATGCTGTGTCGAATGCTGTTTATATTTAGCTTCATTATTTTCATCTCAGCAGCCTAAGAATGAAGAAACTTTCAGAGGCGTTTTCGCGGCATTAGAAACAGCTGATCTCATTACCTTCCAGGATACTGGTTCCTATTTGCAAGTGTGTGCTAAGCCAAACTTCATCCAGGTGCGGGTATCATCGTACCAAACGTACAGCGATGCTGTGTCGAATGCTGTTTATATTTAGCTTCATTATTTTCATCTCAGCAGCCTAAGAATGAAGAAACTTTCAGAGATTAAAAACGTTTAGTAAGGTCCCGCCTGTGCCTACCACATTACAAGTGCTGCGCACATTCTCGTGGTTTTATTCATCTACTGCTGAACGCAAAAATGTCTCTTTCACATCATTTTATCCAAGTATTTGAAACCGAAGTACGGTAGAAGAGAGAAAACCGTGATTCGTACAGCCATAAAAGCGAGGCGGTGTCATTTCTATCGCATCTGATCGAAGAACTTCTTTCCATCTTCACGTAGGTGTCAGGTGTCGTGCAGGCTGGAGCAGTGTCAGCCCTTTTCTTTCACGTCAGGACCACAATAGTGATGCAAGAAAAAAAAAAAAAGAAAATAAAAAAGGAGATCCTGCAGAGCTGGAACGCGCTACCTTGAAGCTGCAGGCAACCACAGTGAGCTGGCTGTGGTCTGCTCGGCTTGCAAAGCCTACCCTCTGGAAAAGCAGGAAAGGTGGTTGCTGCAGCTGCTGCTGGAAAGGTTGCGGCTGCATGAATCCCGTTTGTACATTTGGTTTAGACTGCTCGTACAGATTTAAGGGTAGCTGGAAGATTTGAGGGTATTTGGAAGTTAGTTACGGAAAGCTTTACATGCCATTCTTAGGTGTTGTACCCAGGAAGTATTTGCCATGGAAAAATAGAACTGAAAGTATTATTGGTAGAGCTGACGTACTGCATGTGCTCAGCATGATATTTATCTACAAGATTTTGCATAAAGATACACGCTTCGTCACGCTCAGAACGCTTAGATCGTTTTCCTTTGATTTTCCCATGGCTGACAGCAAAGTTGAGGATTTTTGTGGGTGCAGAATGTGAATCACAGTCTTAAAGGCAAAGTTTGTATGCTGGATTTAAGAATAGTTTAAAAAATTATATGCATTTATTATGTGGACAGCTTCTGCAGAGATGCTACTTATTTGGCAATTTTAAAACAATATTTTGGTTTAACTGACATGACGCGTTTATCTAGGATTATTTCCAGACAAAGGGGTTTAAATTGCTTTTAAGTAATTGATAAATAATACCTTACTCCAATACATCTGTTAAACCAAGTTAAATGTTTTTCATCTCAGGCACACATGTTAGTCCTCTAGGAACACAGACATAAAAGATTTAAATACTCCTATGGGTTGTTTCAGAGTGATGCATGAATGTATTTACTGTGACCTTGACAACACTGGAAACCACACAAATAAGTCATCATCGGTAGCTCTTAAGAAGTGTCCTGCTGTTGTAGCCAGAGTACAGCTGAGGTGGTTTTAAATTTCCGTGTCACGGGGAGTTTGTAACACCGGTTGTGAGAAAAGATGTTTGTAAACAACACAAACCGGCACCAGGGAGCAGGGAACACCAGAAGCCATCTCTATGATCGTTCCGCAGCACAGCGCTGTACAGCTACCGAAAGTTTCCTTTCGTGGCTTCTTGTATTTCTGATTGCCAGCTTTTTTTTTTTTTTTTTTTTTTTTCAGTCACGATCTAAGGAACTGTATTGTATCTGGAACTGGAATGGCCAAACTTGGGAGACTTAAAATATCACATCA
The DNA here is from genome assembly GCF_000687185.1 of Egretta garzetta. Lineage (NCBI taxonomy): Eukaryota > Metazoa > Chordata > Aves > Pelecaniformes > Ardeidae > Egretta > Egretta garzetta. Next base: position 3,576,763 of record NW_009260667.1, read on the forward strand.
TTGCAATCCTGACAGCTGCATTTAATTGCAGATAATGTGCCTGCATTTTAAAATAGAAAATGAAGACAAGCAGTTACATCACTTGCATTTACTGTATCTTTTTGCCAGATGAGGCAATTAGGATTATTTATTTTATACTGTCCAAGAATGTCTTAGAAAGTTAGCAAAACATATGGAAATCCACAGAGCAGCTCCGGTTCCTGATCAAGTAAATGGTAGCAGTCGTACAGCCAGCATTTAGTCACGTCTTTGCTTACAGTCTAAACAGAGATGCAAAGAAGGAAAGCAGTGAAAGGAAACAGATAAGGCTGGGAAGGAAGAGGATGACAGCAGAGGTCCAAGTCTGATCAAAGAGAAAATCTGGTGTTTCCTTTTCCTTCCCCTAGTTTATAACTAGTGCTGCCAATTCACTAGCGGAAACTGTAAACGCGCTTACTGGTGTTTCGGGATCCTCTTTAGCAATGCACCCCGGGTGCTGATTGTACTCTGCAGTTAGAAAATAAGGATGCACACAAGTCCAAGGAGAAAAGCTGAACAGCTTTGCATTTTGGTTCTGTTTGGGTTAAAGTTTTTCCAGTTCAGCTCTGGTCCGAGTTCAACAAAACTTCAGAAGGATGGTTTGGTTCTATTCCAGTTTTAGGGACAAATATATGTATGTATATATAAATATATATATATTTGAGCCAGTTTGGGTTCAGCTCAACTCCCCACCAGCTCTGCTCAAGTCTCAAAGCTAATTAATTGTGTAGATTAAAGTATTTCCTAGACTTCAGTGGACCAAAGTCAGTCCCGCACATCAGTATCATCAGACTTTTAGACTTAAAACCCTGTTCTCTCTGGTTCTGTGGGTGGGGAATCACCGCTGGCCATCAGGCCGTGCTTTGGAGGACTACTGAATTTGGGGTAGCAAGTCCAAATCTGTGAGAACCAAGCTAAGCGGCAACTCTTCCAACAGTGCTATTCTCTTTACACGTGGGTTATTCCAGGTCAGAATACCAGATTTTTAAATTTACCATGCATTTTTTAAAAGCTCACTTAAAAGTCCCAAATCTTTTTTAGAAACTCTCTACAAGTATAATGAGATTTTTTTTTTTTAAAAAAAAAAAAAGCTGCTGAGAGGATCTTTTATGCTAATTGGAGTCAAGCTGTATCCTAGCATGTATGTATTTTCTGTTTTCTACAGACTAATTTGTTTCTGCTGATAACAAGAGCCAAAATGTGTTTTTAAAACTAGTGCAAGCAGATTTAATCTATTAGGACTATGCTGTTTTCAATTGCCTGTAGGACAGCATTCCAACTTTAAGGACAAAAGAAAAGAAATATGAGCCTCTAGATTTGTTTATTAAAAACACATCTAATTGGTTAAATCTCTCACAAAACGAATCTCTCTGAAATGAAGATGGAAAAAAAAAAAAAACCAAACATGTATTATATGGTTGCCTGTCATTTTTAGAAAGGAGAGCACAGAAAACATTTCTGAATGTGAGGTATCCCAAAACCAGTTAAAATACAAGCCAGGGTTGGCCCAAGCTCGGTGGCCTGAAGACCAGATGAGGGTCTTCCGAGCCATTGCTGTTCCGAGCCATTGCCATCCCCTGCCATCGCAGGCAATAATCCCTTCCCTCCCCTCCCTCTTTCTCCTCACCCTGGTCCCCGTTGTGCTCCCCTTGCCAAGTGTGGCCCTCCCAAATGCCAACAGCCAGGTCTCCCCCACCAGCCACCAAGAACCAGGCTGATGCCAAGGAAGAGAAGGTTTCGGTATGGAAGGACTGCCCAACTTGTAGACCGAGTTTAGGCGAGCTTACCCCGTGCTGCGTGCCAGCAGGGTTTGAGGGCCCCGGGTGGTGGGCTGGGAGGGGCTGTCACTCTGCAGGTGGCATTTGCTACTCCAAAAGTGGTTCCTCATCGCTCCTGAGAAAAGATGACGGGAAGGGCTGAAGGGCATCACCAAAGGGGATCAGCCTCTGGGCTGCAGCTCGGATTATTCTGATGCTTCATAACTTCCCATTCATTTAAATAATAAAGGCTTTAAATGAACTGCAGTTCGAAGAGAGCAATGAATACAAAATGTAGGTGACACGTCAAGAACTTCCTTCAAAGTATTATTTTATTCAAAGGCATGTCCAGCATGTAGGTAAAATGTAGCACAGAAAGTTGCGAAACACCTTAAACCATGAGGTTTGAAGTGACCATGTAGTGTCCATACATTTACATTTGTGTCAATAATAAAAACGTTTATTAGCAGTACTGCAGTGAATTAATCCTCAGTGCTGTTTCCTTTGATACAAATATTCTCTAGCCAAAAGTTGAATGCAGAATAGTTAGAAGAAGCAGGCATCAAACATGAAACTTCTGTATTCATCCCAGAAAAAAATAAAGAATCTCTGCAGTGATTTGTAATAAAAAACCTGCAATTCATATTTGCAAAATGTGACTTGGTATTTCTCAGAATTTTTAGTCCATTTTCTTTAAATACGTGAATTAATGTAGTTCTGTCTTTTTGAAGTTTAAATTAAAGATGCTTTGAGGAGACAGATGAAATACTGCAAGCCTCTAAATATTTATTCCAGACTTATGAAACTAGTTTTTAAATGCAAAGCAACCATTTTAATAACGTGAGAACAAAGAAAATTCACAAATTAGCCTGAAAATCAAACAGTGACAAATAAGTAAAAGGAATTTAAGATTCAAGTCTGAAACCTTTTCACAAAACCAACTTCTTTTGTTTGCAAATTACAGCACGTGAGATGATTGTCTCCCATTTTAGATAAAAGACTGGAAGGTTGGTTTTATTTAGGAGGAGAACAACTACTGCTTTTTGTAATCTTCTGTTTCTTTCCCAGGCTTTGAGCTGGACAAACACATCTACGGTACCTATATTTTTAAAGGTTCTTACTTTCAGGTTAAGCTTTTCAGGAGCTTGTAATGTTTCACGGGAAGTTTTTACAGGTAGCCTAGCAAGAGATTTGCCACTGCTTATGCTTCTTCCATTCGCCTCGTTTTCAAACAAAAAATGCCCTTCCATTAAAAAGTTACTTACTCTGGTTTGTTCCCTTTCAAAATGCAACCTGCCTGCATGCGTGCTGACGGCGGGGTAGCCAGGCAGCCTGCGGTAAGCACCGCATCCTCCATCGGGGGAGTTAAACAGATGAATTTCCAGAAAACAGCTATCATCTCTCAGGCAGTTTCCCACGCGGACAACACACGTCCAAAAGCTCTTCAGCTCACGGAGGAGCTGCGATGCCACTTCCACCACCATCTCGTTAGACAAGAACCTCACCTTCCTGACTTATTTTCTGCTCTCCTCCTAGCAATACAGCCATTCAAAGTTAACTACCATCATTGCAGCTTAAGTTCCTATCCATGGCAATTGAAATAGAAGCCACTTTTCACCCCGCGCTGATAAATTACCAAATGTGAAGTCCTCTGCCCACTTTACAGATGGGTAAACTGCAGCTTGTATCGGCTCAGTCTTGTTTAATACTGCTCTTCCTAAAAGAAAGTGAACCGGATAAAAATCCCATAAACAGTAACAGGTGATCCGCAACTTACTCTGCCCTCCAGACTCTGTCATTCAGCAGCACACTAGGTAAGAAAAAAAGCAATGTATGACCTGTGTAAGATAGGTGTCCAGAAACATCTCCAGTTTGGAGATTCCCCCTGAGACAAACCGAGCGTGGGTACAGACATTCAGCTATTTCAGGGCTGCAACCTGAAGAGATACAATTAAGTAGTAACAAAGCATTTTGAAAAGTGATTTCACAGCCTTCACATATCGGTCTTACAACTGTTTCTTATATAATTCTTGTTATCAAGCCTGATCCAACTAACCTCAATAAAGCCAAAAGAAGAATTTACACCGGGCTTTGAATCTTTTCCCACGTTTAACGTACCTCTGCATTTCCTATTTGTTAACCAACAGCGCACCAAAGTGCAATCCTCAGCTATGAAACGTCAAATATGGAACAATTTGACTGAAAACAAAAGGATTTACTTACATAAACCCTGCCTGCCAATGAAAGAAAAATTAAGGCAGGCACGTTGAGTTTGGGGATTTTTTTAATCCATTTTGTTCTTTGCAGCACTCAGCACTGAACTTTTCCTGGGTATTATCTGTTTGAACTTTTTCCTATTAAATGTCTGCTTGTTTCCTATGCTATTGTAAATAGCTTTTGCTCCTGCATTTTTTTTACTCCTTAATGTCATAGAAAGTAATGATATTATTTCGGCATTTCAGTTCCTGGAGAGTTAATGGCTCCAACTCTGGAAGAAAACAAAACAAAACAAAACACAGGTGCAATCCTTTTTTAAAATAGGATTTAAGTAGAATAAAATCCACAATTTATCAGGGAGATTAAACACCGTAATTCCTGTGGTATGTTTTTATGTTTCCCTCGACTTTCTCAGAGGCACCAGCTACTTCAAAGCCCTGTAGATAACCTGATTAATAAACACAGTTAATCCCTCCTCCCCTTGGCAATGTTGTGACCAGGGGCAGACTGATTTTACTATAAGCTTAGTTTTTTCCTGACTTTTTTATCTACCCAGACTTTGTTTATATGTGGTTTCACACCACGCTGATGCTAGTTACTCCCCTGGACCTTTAAGCTCTCCTAACACAGCTTTCAGCACGGGACTAGTCCTGCTGGTTAGCTATTTGATACACCGTGCTGGGAGGGCCACCTCTCGTAGGAGCTGCTGGTTTTTCCATGCTCTTTCCCTTCAGTCCCTGCGCAGATGCCAAATGCCAGACAGGTAATCCCCTCCGCCGCAAGCGTAAGAGCTTCTCACCTGGTTTCCTGGTGGCTGTATCCTACCTAGCTTGTCGCATGCCCTCTAAGACAGTACGTAGTGACCACCGATGCCCTTCACAGCCCCTTGGCAGCAACGACTCTGCCTCCCAGTTTCTGTGACTGCTCTTCAGCTCTTTCAGTAGAAATCACCCCATTTCAGCAACGGTGCGGCGAAGCACCATGTTGTAAAGCGAGCTCAGACCTTGGTGACCTGAATTTACTTGTCGGTGGAAGTTGTTTTCAGGGATTTTCAGTCATGCTAAGGGCTTAGCAAAATACTGAGACCTGCTGAAGCTAATGCTAATAAAGGAGTGGTTTTCAGGAGCTAGGCTGAGATACCAAAGTAGCTTGTGACATCCCTGCTTCCTTTCTGCATACGGCACCAACCAGCTCAGACCTTTCAAGTAATTTCTAGTTAATTCTATTTGGAAATTTATGGTTTATGTACTAAAAGTTTCCTTTATTTCTATAGTTTTTTAAAAACAAAATTTCTCCTTCCGACAGAAAAGTTTCTTATAATTATTGAGAATCAGTAACACAGCTGTTGGAATCCCTCAAGCCATTACTTCCTCTAGCAGTCAATACGATAGTTAGATTTATTTTAATGACAGCAAAGTCAGCGGAAGTTTTATTTTACTTCATTTTAAATGACTGTTTGACACAACACCCACGTCTAAAGGTATCTCTTCCCATTTCCGTCATGTGTTTCGGCTTAGGAAGAACAAAGCCCTGACACCACTCAACTTGCTTTCTGCTAAATCCCAGGCTTATAGCCAAAGGAAAAATCCGTAGCAATACAAGGAAAAGCTCTTGAAGAGAACATGTAAGTAAATAAAAGCTTTTCTACGATCTTTAACAAGGTAATTTACCTACAGGAACACTTTGCTAAGACGCGAGAGGTGGCTAAGACACAGGAATTCATGCAACTACAGAACCCTGTCCTTCCTATCATGTGCAGATTCTGTTTTCTTAAAGTAATGCAACTTAGTAAGAGTCTCAGATTCTAAAGCTCCACAGAATTTAGGGAGGAGTAATTTCTGGATTGTTTTAAGATGTAACAATAAACCCCTCTCCCCCCATATTCTAGTGGCTAATTTTTCCTTCTTGCTAATAATTATGTATTTTTTATCTAGCATGTCATTACATAAAATATAATTAGGACAATACTGACAAGATCAGATTAAAATAAAATTACTTTCAATGCAATGGGCGCAGCTGTTTGGTTGCATTCCCACCCTACCCACCCATCTTGTACTCGAACCATTTTCTGTCTCTGGTGATGATACTGACAGCAGGGAAATACCCACACAACCAAAATGGAGCCATAGTTCACACTTCTGCTAGGTTTAGTGCTAAAATAAATACAGTTACCAATTCCACTTCCATCATCCATCTTGCAATTTATTTTTTTTTTTCTAAGCACCACCTTTTAGGATTGTGGGATTCTCAGCTTTCCTTTAATGAAGAGGTTTTCAGCAACTAACATTCCAGGTATAAACTGGAAAATCTGAAACCTCAAGACTCAAAAATGAAAAACCAAACCAACACATGGGATGAAAAAACCAGGTTTAGGATTAAAGTCATTATGATTTTTGGTTGACTCACAGGCATTGAACCTGTGGAACTGGCTTTACTGAATACTCTGTACTAGCAATTCCAGATGACATCTTTCAGTTAGAAGTCATTTTCGGAATCTGAAGGGCCAGCAATTTAAAAGCTAGTGCTGTGAACGAGCCACAGCAACAACCATCAAGTACAAAAAAAAAAAAACACACAACAACAAAAAAAAAAAAAAAAAAAAAAAAAAAAAAAAAAAAAAGCACTGGAATTTTTTAAAAAATGTTTGGACAACGTGATCGTGCCTGAAAATTCATGGGGTCTACATGAAAGGTTTTTGCACCACTGTAATCTAATCATGTGCTATCCTTGGATTTTTTTGTACCAGAACAAGTCATTCCTCTGTGCTGCGTTAGGACGAAGCCGAGCTTGCAGCAAGCTGTAGTGTGGTTTAGTTTTACTAGTGCAATGCATCAACCCTAGGGCTGGCATCCTAATGAGGACAAGAACTATGCTTTCATACAAAGAGGACTAGTTCCCCCTCCAGTCTGTTCAAAATATTGTTCACTGCTTCGAGCACGCCATAGCTACAGACCCTACTTACTCCCCGTCGTAGCTAACGCAAGCGACACGAAGCGTAAGTCAGCATGCTCAACATTTGGCGACTTGATTCCACACCACGGTAGCGACTCCTGATCGTTTATGTGGATCACCACCTCTCGCTTTACTGGCACTCCGAGCCTTCAGCCCGCCGTTTGCCCCCGTGCTTGGGAGAGCCGCCGAGAGGACGCCCAGCGAGCTGCCCTGCGTCTGCCCCACGCCGCTCCTCGGAGCTCGGCTCTGCCGTGGGGTATACCTGGCCTGTGGCTGCTTACAGTAGGCTGCCAGCAACGAACCGCAAATAATTTCTTGTATGTACAGTGTGACTGTCTGGGTGCACCCCAAAGCTCTTATCTTCTCAGTCTGCTTGTTCCAGCATTGGTATTCATGATTTTAAATCCCCAGGACAGGGGCTAGCCTGGAGGGAACTTATTTTAAAGGACCTTAGTATAACACGTTCGCCACTGAGACCCCAAGCATATCGCAGCTAAGCATCACCTCGGCTAAAAATGCCCAGTAGAAGGTGGTTAACGTAGCGGCAGGTTAGAGCGTCTCCTTACTGTAAGAGAAGTCATTCCGTATAGCAGCTACCTCATCTCAAGGCAGAGCTAGACAGGAACTGTAAGAAAACAGATTCATCAGGATGAAAAGTGTTCCCAGGAATATGGTTCTTCCATGGGCACCGCTCAGAGGAAAAGCACCTCAAGCTTCAGGGTGGCAGATCCTAGCAAGGGAGCTGACAAGCATAGAGGAACTGTGCAGTTACGACACGTACCTGGAATACGAGACCTCTTCTGGTATGGGAACTGGAGGGTGGTCGCTGTGTTATGTGAAAAACTTCCAATGATCTGCTACATTTGGCAGGGCATGGGGAAAAATTCTGCACAACAAAAGCTTTTGTTTTTCAGCAGAAAACTCCCCCCCTGTTTCTGTACTAAAGGTTTTGTTAAAAACAGGGAGAGAATTGAAGCTGTGGAGGAGGAGGAGGAGGGAGAAAAGCCACCCTTTTCCACAGAGGGACCACCACCATCACCTCAAGTATTTGCCATAGGGACCATCCCTTCTGCCTTGGGTTCTTGGGGTCTTCCTTGTCACAACAGCCATACTACTCATTTCTGCCAGCATGCTCATGACAAAACTGAGTGCACGACACTGGGAGTTTAGAAGCAAAAGAAGCAGCTGGTCAGTGCCCCAGAGTTTATAAGAAGGGACACAGCATCGTGAGGGTACTACAGAACAGTTAAATCACACAGAAAACAAGATTATTTTGTTTCTGTTTCAGCCCAGGCAGGGCTAGATTACAGCAAGTCTTGACAACCCTCCTTCTTCAAACACAGGTCTATTTTTTTTAATTAAAAAAAAAAAAAGAGTTAAAATTAAGAACTTGTTGACTGAGGATGAATCTATGTCCTTGTTTCTACTGCTTTCCTATTACTCTCCTCCTGTGTATTTCTTCCATTAAATACTTGACATTTAGACTGAGGAACGGGTACTAAGGGTCTTAAGTCCCTTCCTTCCCATCCACAGGACTGCTGTAATGGAAAAAGCCATGTCCTACACTAATACCCAACTACGGGAATTCAGCAGGCAGCCTCTAAGCCACTAATCTGAACGTAATCCAGCTATACCTTTGAGCAGCACCACAGAGGCGAAGCAGGGGTATTCATCCTCACTGATACATGTGCATTTATTTGAGTATGAGCTGGGAAATGATACAGGTTTGTAAGATCATTGTTTCCTGAATAGTAGCAAATCCATACGTACAAAGATTGCGAGATTATTGTGCAATTTGATTTATTTTATTGAGTAATAGTCTGATAGCTACAATAGTGAATTAGAAGAAAAGAAAAAAAAAAAAAAAAGGAGAAAAAAAACCCCAAACAACCCCCTCCAAAAAAAACCCCAAATCTGTATTTCCCCACATTTTGGGAAACAAGCTGAAGAAAACATTCTACACTGTAGAAGACAGCTGTAACTGCTGATATCCATGTTTTGACATTGGAACTGAGCAACTGCAAGTGTGCAGAGCCCAGTCCTAAAGCCTCAACCAAAAGAGGCTTAATAGTAATAACATGGATATATCACCACTGGGAAGATGTTAACTCGTTAACAAAGATTCTGGGATACCAATCTGGTATAATCAGCAACATACTGGGTTCCTATGAAAGATGTGGCATTTCTCCTTAAGGTCAGCTTTTAGAGAACTTGGAAAAAACAATGTTTTAAACTGGTTACTTACAGTACTCCTTTGCTTGCAGAAAAGCACAAGAATTACAGTTCAATAAAAACTGAATAGATGATCACTTTTTTGACTGGATTTGATTAGTTGCATAACTTTGGCAAGATTATCACAGTGTGATCCAGTTAAGCTTTCAGGATTTTACGAACACCAGCACCAATTAATCTCGGAATCAGACTACTTCAGCACTCTCGTACGTCTCTGACCACTTTTGCAGTCTCTCCCAGTCCCACTGCTTCAGTCAGCATTTGATAGTTAGTGCAGTATTTTATGCCATTGACAAAGCAACACAACCCGGACAGATTCCTGGCTTCTCTCTCTCCTCGCAAGAACAGCGTATCACCTTGTCGAACCCCCGAGGATGCAAGATGGGATTGTTCTACATAAAGTCTCCCTTTGTGGCATCTGAAATAAAAACCTTTCCCCCAGCACTGCCACTGTTTTGATAGTGAATTCCATCCCGAGTTGTACGACTGGTTACTCAGTTCTTTGGCCGATGTTAAGAATTGCATTTGAAAGTTACTCTGCATTAGAGGCATTAAGAGAAGATATTTATACCTGGTATTGGTACTCTTTCAAGTACTCTTTTAGTCTTGTTGGCAATGGCAGCTCCCAGATCTGATTTGTACACTTGTTTATAGTTATTCTGCAGCGGTGTTGCAGAGATGGAGCCGACGCATAGAGAGGTTTGTTCAAGTAAAGATGAACTGTTCCATTTGAAGGTGTTTCGGTTCTGTCCTTGCACATAAGAACATAGTACTCAATCAAATGCACAACGCTGTTGAACTGTTTAAGCCTAGATCTGACACAAGTGATAGAGTCCAGTCTAAACTTGCCATCTTGATATTCTATACGTAGATTGGTGGGTCCCGCTGATGTTTTTACTGAAATAGTCAGCAGATACTCTGAATGTGAACTATCCCTAACCAAGAAGGTCCCTTCAGGGGCATCCTGTAATCTCTCTTTGGCTTCAGCGACAGTCATGTTGCCCCAGTACCATCCTGTTAAAAGAGGAGAGAAAGAAGGGGGTTGTTTATTATTCCTATTTGTTTGTTTGTTTGTTTCTTTAAGAAGCTGTTCTGTCGCTAATGCACTTGCAATAACCCACTTCGTTCGTTGTTTGAAAGCTAAAGTCCTGCAGGCATCGTCAATTTTTATTTTCTATTTCAATCCATTTGCTTTACAACGCGTCTCGCTTCGACAGAGCCTCCCAGGTCGCTCTTTGTTTCCACGTCTCTGCACACACAGGCACAAACTTCCCCGCAGCGTCCTGCGAGGCTAACGCCGGAGCCGCCGACCCCAGGGGCCGCCCGCCCG
>NW_009260667.1:3591112-3615116 GCF_000687185.1 Egretta garzetta
ATCAAAGAGATAAATGAATATGTATCAGGCTGGCTGAGGGAGCGGGGCAGCACCGGCACGCCGGCTCCCCTGCTCTGAGGAAGCTCCCACGGGGACGCTCCTGGGTCGTACTCCCCAATAACTCTCGAAATTCCACTTTTCTTAAAAAAAAAAAACAAACCAAAACCAAACCAAAATAAAAAGGACCGTGGAGGACAGTTCCTGAAGGCTTTTGTAACAGCTATGACTTCCAATTTTTAAACATCAGGGGATGAGTGAAGAGAATTAGATTTTTATAGTTCTCTTAAAAAATATGCGCTGTTTTTAGTAGTTAAGCATATTCATCTGAGCAAAAAAACCTCTACTTTGTTAAGTGAATTGGTCAGTACGGTTTCATCTGTTTGCAATGCCTGGGTGCTTTTGAATTTAATATATTAAGTTTATGAAAAAAGGTGGTTTAAGTCACTGACAGCACTGCAGATTTAAAATAAGTTCCGAGGAACAAACATGGGCTTTCTTGCTTAAGCATTCTCAGAAATGGTTTAAAACAATTTAGCTCTTGAAGGTCATTCTTGCTCCTGTTTTTGTCCGTGCAGTTCAGATAGCCTCAGATTCAGCCTCCAGTGACTCTTGTGGAATCCCTACTAACTTTTCGTTGGATAGATACGAAGAGGGGAGAGAATGTGTCTGTGTCCTTTGAAATTTAGTTGACAGTTCTGCTGCTGATGATGTGAGATCTTGCGTAAAATCTAATTTACTTTTTCAGAATTGCACTGGCTTCACTATGTTCAGAAGAACAACAACACGAGGAATGCAGATCTATTTTTATTACTAAAATAATTCTGTATCTGTACATGCAGGCACAGAGCTTTTGCTCAAAAATATGTTGTTTTGATATAATAGTGTTCAAACTGAAGCTATTCCTTTAAAGTTCACTAATTCATCTTAGAGAAATGGAATGCATCTTGTCTAGATGCAGAGCTGCTTTTTTACAGCTTTCCTGTAATTCTTTTTCCCTATAATGGCATTTTTATGTGGATAGTACCTCAAGACTTCCTTTGCTTCTGCTGTTTATTCGTCACTTGAAGTCATAATAATTTGTTTCTAAGACCACAGCTGGCTGCTATAAAGGCAGAGAGAGGAAGACCATGATTTATGTGGTGAATGAGAAACAAGAACAGAAGAATGCAATAAATACTTGTTACTTAAAACTTGAGATATTGTTATGAAAAAGGTAGCATAAAAGTTAAATAGGCAGTATATCAGCAGGATCTTTCCTAAACAGAGTTCTGTTAATTTTTTTTTTCATGAGAAGTTAATGTCTGTTAAAAATAGTACTAAAGATCTGATAAATTTACAAGAGTAATGAAATTCAAACTTAAAAACTGCAAATCGATCTTTAAATGACACTTTTGGCACCTCATAAGAGTTCACAGTTACCTTTATTCTCTGGTATGAGGCTTCCGTAAGTGCTATAGGCTCAGTGGAATACGTTAGTATTTCACTGTTTCTTTCAACAATGTTAGTTAGCTGCTTTTCTCCTCTGCCTGCCCGAGTCTTTCACACAGTCACAGGGGAGAAAAAAAAATAATTTTTAAGTGTAAGAAAAGGTGATTAAATTAAATTACTTTTTGGATTATGGGCCACATGTGGTGCATTAAACTACTTTAAGCTACTTTTTAGCTTCTTTGGCATTAGGATGTTTAATGCATACTTGGTCTGCCTTCAGTGTTCTACTACATAAAAAAAATTAGAATGGAGTAGGAGAAAGATGTGAAATGGAGAAAGACAAAAGCAGCAGCACTCTGAAAACTTAGCCTCCCGTCATGTAAACAAAGGAAGGTTTTTTAATTTGCCATGTAACAAACAGTAATTCTTCTACACAGTCATTAATATGAAGAGAAAATCAGTTTGTGCAAATGGGGATTTAAAATTTCTAAGTACTGTTCAAAGCAAGTGCTTTATTTATATTTAGTCTGTATGTTTTGGGGCAGCAATTCTAGGACAAATATTGCCTGTATGTATACAGTTACCAGTGCTTCTGAGCCAGTTCTAGAGGCGTATCATCCGACTGGAGATGAAAGGCACAAACTTAAGGAATCTCTGATTTCTTTTCCAGATACTTTCTACTGTGCATGAACGTTTTGCTTTGGGCAGTATATCATCCATATAGTAGGTATTTTTAATCGAGATTTATATTAGTAGTGAAAACATGAACATTAAGAGTTCTTGAAAACGACAAACAGAATATATTATGTTTCTGACGTACGTGCTCAGAAAGAGAAGGGGAGGGACGAGTGGATTTGTTTTTTATTTTTCCTTCAGGCAAAATCCCTTTCATGCCCAAGGAAGGAGGCAGCAACGTTTTTACAATAGTGTGAAGTGCCTGTTGCTCGAAATTATTTTCACTTTGTTCCTGAAAAGCATGCCAAATTTACTGGAGAGCTAGCACGCTGATTTATTTATATAATATGACGTGAGTGGAGGAGGGGGTAATGCATTTTTGGCCCAGCTGATTTTGCTAAATTTACTTTGATTTGCTGAGGCGGCTTACTGATTTATTTGGCTAGATTTATCTGAAAGAATACACGGGGCCTTTCCTTGCACTCTGCATCCTTACTCCCTAAAGATGCAGCACAGAATATCCATTATGTATGACATATCATTTGGTCAGATAAGATCTGCTTTAGTTAAAAGGCCAGCTATTGCTTACCACATGTGTCTTATTTATTGACCGTATTTTGACAACTGCTTACCTGAACTGATCTAAATGACAACGTGTTAACTGCCACGGTTCCTCCCTGTCCTGTGATTACCGTGGTCAGGCAGCATGTCTGGCTGTCGAGCAGAGAAATATGCATATTGAGCCTTTATCTCAAACAAATTAGAACAAGTTAATCATAGCTCCGCAGTGCAAACAAGGTCTGCAATGTGAGACCTTAGAGAATTTCTCACTCAGCAGTCAGGAGTAGGGTTTGCTTGTTTCACAAAGAGTTCCTAAAACATAATAAATACAGCAGAGAGAAAACAAATATTTTCGTAAATGGGATCACTCTGCTCTTTCCAGCTGCTGGAGGAACAGAATGTTTTGATGAAATAAATTATGATGTATAGCGAACAATTTTACTCTTAACCAGCTGCCACCTTATTTCCTGTCATTTTTATGTATTCAGATGTGAATGCTCTACCTTTCTTAAGAATATACATTTGGTAAAAGAGAATAATCAAAAATCCAGTGAATAATTTCTATGAATCAGTGGTGTTCTAACAGAAAACCAGCACTTGTAATTTAAAAGCAAACCATCAAGAGTAGCACCAAGAGAGCAGTACTTTGAAATAACATCCAGATTATTTTCTTTCAGAGAGGGTCGAGAAAAAGAAGGGTCATTTCCTTTAGTTCAGTGGATAGGTAGACAGATAATCACTGGCAAGCATGAAGCTCTGACCATCAAAAGGTGGAATTTAAATCCTTCTCTTATCTCGTCATGTGCTTTATAGTATTTAAAACTTAGGGTAGCATCTAAAGGCCTCAACTGAATTGAGTAAGAGTTTATCTAGACACACTTAGGATCTTTAATTAAAAACATTAAATGTAGTGCTTTTATAGTTTCTCTAATCTACAATTTAAAGTAAAAACAAAATAACATAAAAATAATTTGGCTGGACTTAAGGAAAAGTGGAATGTGGTGACACAGGGTACTAAGTATAAAAAAAAAAGACTATTTACACAGCAGTTTTCACCTTATACTACGTTAGGCTTCTTTATAAAGAGTGAGCAAAAGTCTATTCTGTCACTTTGTTATTTTGTGAGCATATAAGCAATTTCACTCTGACGAAAACTAGCTAAATGTTGCTGAAAGTTACCTGAGGATAATTTGTAAATATACATGCCTTGACAGCATTTTCTTCCCTACCATACTTCGTTTTTATGAACACAATAGGGAAGAAGACTACTGGCAAGAACTGTTTTAATAGAAGTAATTTTAAACAACTACTAGAATATTTGCTATGGATTTCAATATTCCGATTATGATATAAGATGCTGTGACTCTAATATTTATTTACCTTGTTTTTTGGCTGAGAAAGCGTGTTTATGCCTGAGAAAGAGTGCACAGGCATATATGTAGACATACACCTATGCATACACATGTTCACAACCACACTATTTTGTAGTTCTGGATTTTTTGAGAAATGTACACTCTTGTCTTTGTTTTAGAAAAATCCTAGAGATAGCACAGCTGAAAGCACTGTGAAATCTTGCATTCTCGTTCTAGATGCTGCCAGAAAAAACAAGCCTTTTATGCTTGAGGAGGCTTGAGATGTTTTCTTGCCAGTTGCGAGTCCTACTTCTCAAAGTAAAAGAGAGCAAGTAATGTCTGTGAAAAAAGTTTTCTTGACAGACGGCATGCAGGCAGCTCTCCTGTGCTCTGCCAATCCGTAAGTAATTAAAGTTCCTTTGTTGGCGAAGAGTCAGTTCTGAAACTAATAAGGAAAATTAAAACAGGTGATGCAGTGGCTATCTCCAGAGGAGAGAGTTTTGAGCACAAAGCAAAACGAAGGTGAAGAAGAAACTGGGTTATATGTCTCTGAATAAATGGTCTCCGATCAGAAAAAGATTTATTTTAAATGTCTGTTCTAGTTCTTGTATTAAAGATGGTTTAATTCACCCAGAGCTATTTGGCCTTGAGGATGAATTCCTACAATTAAGTGTTTATGACTGAAAGTGCTGCCATGGAAAGCAGACAGATGAATATCATTTCAGGAGTACTGTGAATCATTAAATGAGTTGTAGAACCTTTTCCTGGGCATGAGCCACTTTTAAATTTCAGACTAAGGCTATAATCGACTTCAGCATAAGGCCTTACATGTTGCTGTATTGAGGAGTTTGAATAATGGGATAATCAACGTGTACTAATGTCTTTATATAATTTTAATCTTCTTACAGTTAATTGAAAATATGCTGCCCATGGTATGTGCATATGCTGCTCGGATCAAATGCATTTTTCAGGTTAGTGTGTTAAATGTTAGTGTCAGGTAATGAACTTAACCTGCCTCTGGCGTGTTGGCTTCTTTCGGCTCAAGACAGGCACGGCTGCGTTCCCTGCTTCAGTATAAAGAGAGGGTGGACGTGGAATGTCATACAAACCTGAACAGATGACAAGAAAACGGTGCTAGCTGCCATCTGCCTTCTCTCTCTTTATTTGTCACGATTAATGCTTGCTTTTTGTCAGGAAGGCTCAAGGCATCGTCCTATAACCGATTGGCACGTTGGGAGGATGTAAACTGAAATACAGGCCAGAGAGACAGACTGGCATTTTTTGGGCTCGACAGAGGAAATAGACATGGGGCTACTCTTCCTGGTTAAGGAAAGGAAGAGCACTGGTCCACAGCTCGCCTTTTCTTGGCACTGCCTGTCTGTTCCCAGGATTGCTTGCACCCTCCTGGAAGCAGTTTTGCCAGGTCTGTGGAAATCAAAGCTCAAACAGTAGTAGATAAAATTGGATAGACTGCTTGAGGCAGTTACCATCTCTCCTGAGAACTGTACCTGAACCGTCCTTCCCCTGGCTGTGACAGAGCGCTGCCTGCAGCAGGGATGGGAAATTAACTCACGCATCTCCGCCTAAACAGCTTCAGCTTTCCGTCTGGTGCGTTAAGATCAGTCCCAGTTTCAGCATGGCTCAAAACTGCAGTCATTCAGGAGCAGCTTCATGAGCTGTTCGGTCGTGAGGTGGCAAATTCTGTCATGGGGTGGGGTGAATGGTTGGGGATGAGAGCAGTAACTCCTTCAGCCATCTGATTTTAATCCCTTACCATATGTGACTTGAAGTCCTTAGATGCCCTCTACTGCCATATACCAGAATTAACAGATGGCTCTGTGTAACCAAATTCAGATTTGCTGAAGTTTGTTATTATCTTTCTGTCTTTGCAAATGAATGGGGGAGGGGAAATAATAGCCGTAATTATTACAAAATATGCAAAGCCTTTTATAAAGTGTGAGTTTGGGCTAGACATCTTTTCCGACTTTCAGTGCCATTGCCCTGTATTTCAAAATTTTAACACTATTTTTAGCATTCTCTTCAGAGCTCAGTTCTCTGATAAATTATCCCTCTGGGAATAAATTTGATCCAGAAAAATGCCTGAGGCACAGCGGAATTTTTCCCCAGCATTTCAGGCCACATCACGCTAGACGGAAGGAAGCTGCAAAACCTGCTGCTGTGGATCAGTCTCTCTTCTGGGAAGGAACTAAAGGATGCATTTAGCTGTCGGATGTATCATTTGCGTAAGACAGAACAGCAGGCGAGAGTTCATGTCTAAAATGGAACATGAATGAAATTTCTGTCCCACGTTTGCCTGTGTTGTGATGGTTTTTGTCTGCTGGCAGGCACAGAGCAATCCCAAGTCAAACAGAACCAATGCTGGAGGGAATCACTCTACAGGCTCTGAGAACCAAGTGTTTCTGCGGTGCTTAAGCTTTAGTTGTGTTGCTTTTATCAGCTCCTTTTCCCGTCTGTCAGGAAAACCCAGCAAAACAATTCCACCTTTAATTCCCCAGCCCAGGTTCCTAAGGCTGATTTGACTGGGGCGGTTTGGTCCAAATGATATCAGCAGATGTGTTTTGTGTACGTTTTTAAACACGCCTAACCTTTTCTGAGGACAGTCTGCTACTGTTCGTTTTACTCCAGGTGGTTGCTAGTGACGTTGCAGACAGAAGCAGGCATGGCAGGAGGGAGCATGAGCTTTCCAGTGGAACATGTGACGGTGGAGATCTGCTTCAGGTAAGTGAAGGGGGTCAGGTACAGAGGACACACAGGAGGACCTCTGCTGGGCTGATAAAAAGATAAAGCTTTGGGTCCATTGAAGGGGTGAGCTTCCAGACTCTGCTTTCTTTTCCATCCAGCACAGTCCTCCACTTTCAGGCACTCTGGTCTAGAATATGCTACTTGCATTTTTCAGGAGCTTTTGTAATTTTTCCAAGAACGTAATCTCAAACTAACAGAAGTCCATAGCAAAATCTTACTGTGAATGGGGACTTTGTTCTGTGAGACTATTTCTGAAAATGCCTGGCGCTCTGTTAGCCATTGCATAAAAGACTGAAACATGAATTTGCTCATATGCTTTTGTTTTCAGCATGTACATTCCTTCAAAACCCCCCCTCTGCTTTTCCAAGAAATAGGTGAGTTCTTCAAGTCCTCCTGGCAGGTGGGCTATAGATTGTTACGGTGGCAAACCTGTGAAACTGTACTGATTTATACCACCCAACAATGTGGTCCGTTGCATATATTTTTACTATGTCCATACTTTCCCAATTTCTTCATGTTCTTTCAATGACATTTTCTTTTCTATCCATGAGGGAGTGGAATCCTGCATCCAGAGAATGTAAATAACAGCTGTTTCCACTCAATTTGCATTTATATACTTAACACTTGAAAACAGATTATTTCTAGAAGCTTTCACAATCTAGTCAAAATTCCTACTTAGTCAGAGGTACTAGTGAGATGTTAATGAAATCCCTTTGGACTGGCTGATGGAAAAGATGCAGCAACAACAATGAAATTCCCCACGACTGATCAGTTATGCTTCTGACAGACTTCAACAATCAGTTGAAGCGTATCTTTTAATCTCCTTGGGCATTTTCAGAATCAGCTCCTTGGGCACTTCTAAGGGGGTGAGAGTACACCAAGTAAGGAGATGAATTGTTAAAAAAATCTGTGCTGAACTGGTAGGGTATTTCTAGCAAAATTAATTTCTCATATGAGTACAGCTGAAAGGAAAAAAAAAAAAACCAAAACCAAAAACACCACCTGGCAAGCTATCTAAAGCGAACAGCTTATTTGCCAGCATCACAGATTTTTAAATAAATATACCCCTTATGTCCTGAGACTAACTGAAAAACAGCTCTTTAATTTGTTTTTTATACCACTGTTTTCTTTTGTTGACATTTCACTGGCCCTGAAATGGAAACACAGCATTTTTATTTAGTAATGCCTAAATGAAGATTTTAAGAATGATGTCCAATTATTGTTCTTTTTTTTTCTCCAGAAAACTTTGAAAGCCTTTCACCTCATTATTTTGCCAAATGCCTCAACTTGAACCATTTCTTTAGATTTCTTTGATCCTCTGAAGGCTGAGAATTACAGAACGTTGACATTTAGCGACCTTTGGTACAGTTCATTCACTCCGATGTGACTGTTGAAGAAGATGCTTGTTCCTAAATCCAGATTTTGTTTGAAGTTATAGAAATGCACTTTCTTATCTGCATATTTAATTTTATTTATCCAGATGAAAAATCCTTTTATTTTTACAGGAGTCTCAACTGGGGCATCTCTGAACTGGATTGGACAATCTTGATGACTCAAGTTGTTTAGAGAACAGGAATTCATGTGTGTGAGTTGCTGGTTTTGTGTGTCTTGGTAAGCTTGTCCCAGACTCATTCAAACTTGGTAGTCTGAACAAAGACAGTCTGAGCTCAGGTTGTCTGTAAAAACAATGTCAGTCCCAGCTACCTGATTTCAGAGGGCATGCTCGTATTTCTAAATAAAAAAAGTCCCAGGTGCCAAGAGGGTTGGTTTATATTCACACTAGCTGGGCTCATTCCCTTGGGAGCAGACTCCTATGTTCACATCCTGCAGTGCTCTTTGGACTCTTTCTGGTGCCCCTGAGACCCAAAATGTAATTCTTGCTTTTTTTGTGTATCTGTCTTACAGTTTGAAGTATCTGAAATTATGTGGAACTGTACTGCAGCCTGTGAGAACGGTGCTTTCCTAGCGTGACAGCAAGGGTATGTATTAACATTCTGGGATGCGGTGATGTTTGAGGGTGCACCATCAGCTTGAGGAGTGTAGAAGACCACGCAGGGTGAAGTCAAACACGGTGGGATCTTGGGAGCAGCGCTTGGTGTGAACTCTCCCTGTGGGGGCGTGCAGCCATTGCTTTGAGGAGGGCTAGGTGGAACAGGGGGGAGTAGTGAAGAGGGGTGGGGGGATCAGCTGCCAGAGCTTGAGCTTGCTCCCCAGCCTGCGGCGGTCGGGACATGCTCAGAGGGACCCCGAGTATCATCTGCTGCTGGGGACCACCTCTGGCTGAGGTGAAGTGTAGATGCAGGTATTCTGACTGCAGGACAAATGCATCACTCTTAAAAGAAATACAAGGTTTCTCGTGTATCCTTTCCACGAAGTCACGAGTTAAAATCTTGGTCGCAGTGAAGCAAAACACTCTTCCAGTTCCAGCGATTGGTGGTTTTGCCCTCGGTCTGGACAAGGACTGGCTAAGCGCCGTGTAGGCACTAACCGCAGCTGCTCTGCTCTTCACAGGCCATTGTGTCACCATTCAGCCTTACCAGTGGCCTCTTTGGGCTCATTTCAAGTCTTTTTCTTCAACAAATATGGCCATATAAAGTCAAAGAATTGTAACCCGTGCAGCCAACAAACAGCACGTTTATTTTAGCAGATTTGAACAAACAAATGTATGCTCTAGAAAGGGAATTTCTCTGTTGTTTTTCTTATCTCTGCTTATGGTGAACTTGCCATGAATTTTGTTTGTACTCTGCCTCTGCTCGGGATAGGAAATCCTTTTTCTTGATCCAATTCTAAAATTTGTGGAACTCGCTGCCACCCTGTTTCCCCATCACTAATGCCAGGATTTTAAAATGGCTTGGGGGAAAGGGAGTTCTATAAAGATATGAGGTGTTCTTGGAAAAATTACATGTGAACACATACTTAAACCAGTCAGGATTAAAAATTACAAGATGACAAAAAAATGTGAAAAGGGATGTGAAGCCTTACACTGCTGCATACCGACCAATTGTTAACTAATTAGGGGTCGAGGAAAACATTTTCCTGGCATTAGTTTATTATTCAGTGGAAATTCTCAAAGTGTGTCTTAACTAAAACAGAAGGTGAAGACCTCTGTTGTGGCACAGCTCTGACCCGGTGTAACTCCTACAGATGTTGACTTCAGAAAAATGCTACTAGCGTATTATTTGTTTAAACAAATACAACATAAATTTGAATAATGACAAAGACTAGCAGTATTTAAGAAACACTAATCTTTACGTGAAACTATAAAGCTCTGTTTTGTTTGCATTAGTGAGTAGGAAATGCATGTTTGTAGAGTAGGGTCATGCTTTAATAGTGTAATCTTTTATTTAGGCTAATTTTTATTCTACATGATAATGGCTTAATGCAAGTACCTGAATTTAACAGTCACTTTTCACTGTTCATTTGAATTTTCTGTGATCCTGACATGGTTAAACTTTTATTAGTTTTGGCAGAAGAGATGCTAAAAACCAGCTCTTCCAGAATTCTTCTTCTATGATACCTCATGTTTCGCTAGTAGGGAGATTCTTTTGCTGAGGAATTGTAAACTTTGGTAGCAGTCAGAACTGGCCTTATGCAAAACAGTAAGCTGCCTCTGACCCAAGACAGTTTTTCGTCTTGATGAGCAGTAAAGCTGAATATAAGCACAACAGGTTTCTGTGTTTCTTACTTTTCTGATTTTTCAGAGAGACTAATTGGCAAAGTTGCTCGGCTGTGTTGGCCATTCCAGCTGCCTGTGGTGCCTCTAGGTGATGAAAAACTTTGTGATACATTGATTATAGTTTCTCACAAAAAGGCGGTACTCCAGGCCATCAGCTTTAACTGCTCTAGAAGCCGCGCAACGCAAAATTGCTGCCCAAATGTGCCGTTTGCTTCAGGCAGCTTCCGCACAGCTCTCACCTGCTGGTGTGCAGTGTCCCAACAGCTGGAGTCACATACAGTGGAGCTAACATTTTGTGTATATCATGTTTTAAATTTCCAGGGAATCCCGTGCAAGTGACCCAGTGAATTAGCATTTATTGTGTTTATTTTTCTAGAAGCACCTAGAGGTAACAGTTGGGATCATGAGCTCATTAGAAGAAGTACTGTAAAGATACATAAAATAAGTAACTATCTTATGTCTCCTGTGACTACACACCAAATGAAACAAAAAAATAACAGCTTAAGTATTACCTTTTAGCACTGGAGGATTGATTAAATATAAGGAGATTAAAATCCTATGCACAATTTATTAAAAATTACAAATTAAATGTGTGTGAATTACTCTATACAGAAGAGAGTTCCTATATGTGGACTACATGCGATTGAAGGCTAGCAGAAACAGCAAAAAATGTTTTTGTCTTAAAATTAAGTGGAGTATTTTTCTTTTACATATATGGTCTCTTAAAAAAAAAAGGTAAGTCTGCTTTTATTTGCTGCAACACAGGCATCTGAATCTCAGCTAAGCTTCATCCTCCTTTCACAGATGAGAAAGAAAAATCACCTCCAGAGAACAGCTTATGTGACACGTTCTAGACAATAAAACCTTGAAATAAGATCAACTGCCTCATGTAAGTACTTTTTTTTGTGTCAGTTGAGTGTAAGGGGAGCCTACAAAGATTAACTCAGGCTTAGATGTCTAATTAGTAGCTGTCTCAACTTAGAGGTGAATCCAGCTTTTATCTGTTGTAGGTACACAATTCGCCTGACATTTACTCCAGTGAAAGGTGGGCTTTAAGTCAGTCTTATCCTATTGTAGCATTAAAACAAAATACAGGCCCTCTGTTAGAGGAATGCAGTCTGCTTCTGTTTGATCTCTTCATTATATAACTTGGTACTGGTTTTGAGGATGGAACAAGCATGATACATAAAGATGGGAATAAGTGAAAAATGCAGAGTTCAGACACAGCAGCCGAAATTCAGAGCTACAACAACAGCAAAGGGACAGGGGGGAGCTCTCCGAGTAACGTGAGGGGTGGCTGCTACCTCCATTACAGTCACGAGGAATGAACGGAGGCACAAAGACCAAAGACCTGCGGCAGGGGTGTACTCAGCAGCTGGCTCCCATTGCTGCTCCACTCTTGGCCCCTTTTTTCAAAACCGGGAGGGCGAGGCTTTTTTTGTTGAAGCGTGAACATCCATCCCTGCCATCCCTTACAGAGGTCCCATCAGTCACAGCCAAAGTCCTGCACAAGAACCTCTGACCCTTGGAATCCAACCACTCTCAGATCTGCTAGGAAGTTCCTTCTATTTAAGTTCTTACAAATGTCATTGCAGAGCAGCTAGCTCATGTCTCCTGTAGCCTAAACTTGACAATACTGCAAAATCCTCTGGTTTCAGCCAAATCCAGTTGAGTTATTGTGCAAGTTTGCCTCCTGGTGGTAGTACCAAGAATCTGCAGAATGACATAATTTGCGCATAGAAACAGCTAAAGCACGCTTCCTTTTTTAATGCAGGGCTAACTAGAGGAAGTGAAGGAACTTTCTCTTCACTAGGACATCAAGATACATTGAACTGGGATTTAAACGGTCTGAATTGAGGACAAACAGCTTTCCAATGGCAGGCAGCAAGCACAGCCCGAAAAGACCTTTACCGAGACATTAAAAAAAAAAAAGTAAAATCAGTGAGATGTCCCCAACTGTATACTACTTAGAGCAATGAGCCTAGTAAGGTCTGGAACAGCTAGTAACTACTAGATACGAAGCAAACAGCTGAGCACCTAAAACTGTATGCAAAGACACCAGAGCCCACTTAACACTCTCAATTCCAAGCAACTGAAGTTTTCAATTGCAAAGAACAGGAGCAGCAGCAAACAGAAATCCCGAACTAACTTTCAAATGGACTGTTCTTTTGTGTAGAAGTGAGACAAGAACCAAATGGATGGATTTTTTTATTCCAAGTTTGCAGTGAAGAGAAACAGGTAAAGACAGCTGTATGGAGGTGTTTCAGACCTGGTGCGTCAGGACAGCGTGGAATTACTGCGAGAGCAGAATTTCAATCAGGTCATGCTTCAGATCACCCAAGAGAAAGATCCAGTGAGAGAGAACATAGAAAGACTGACAGTGGCAGCGTAATGCAGGGAAAGATTCTAAAATGCCGGGTTTGTGAATTAATGTAATAACAAAATGGCAGAGGGTACATGTAGTGAACACGTGTGTTTTAAGCTCAGTTTCCAGTAACTGGTCAGAAGAGGAAGTACTTTAAAGGACAGCTGTCTAGCACGTCATAGATTTTCAGCCCTCAAAGTTCCTGAAAAGTATCCAAAAATGTCTGGGAAACATTGAGAAATCCAGCATTTCTACAGTGATTGCGGATGTTTGATCATAAACAGGGTTTGACAGACAAGAACAGACAAATGTCCTAACAGGAGGTTTCTGTAAAGCCAAATGTCTTAGTAGTATTAGGCAGCACTAAGCAAAAGTATCAGGGAGAAAGAGGGGGGAAAATAATTGGAAGTTTATATTAATCCAAGGTTATCTTTTCTTACACTGGAGTAAAGTCAAACGGTGACAAATTAGGTCTCAGCTTTCCAAAAAAATAAAGGGGGCTCCATTTTAATGCAGTGGAACATAACAACAATGCTAAACATGAGATGTGAGGTTCTCACTTACGGACTGGTGTCAGTAGCAGGCACCATTAACTGATGAGAATACTAAAAATCATCATACTACAAGTTACTAAAAACTATTTTAAAAGTTATATTCTAGGCAGAAAAAAAAACTACTGTCATGCGATTGAACATGCGGAGTAAGCAGCGATCCTTTTCATAGACACAACAGACATTCATTCCTTCATGATAGCACGCTTGTTATCACACGAGCAACACGTCACAGAATACGGAGCAGAAGTCACTTGACTGGTGTAGGCTTCAGCACAGACTCAGATATCTTACAAGCACAACAGGGAGAATAAGCAAAACAATTTCATGCTCTGCTGTGATAAACCGTTACCAGCTAACTGGCATTTGGATTTAAAAATGCAGATTTAAATTTTTTTAAAAAACTTAAGACTAGCAGTCTTGTTACATGCATCCAACATTACTTTTTTTCCAAAATTAAAGGAAATTCGAGGAAAAAAGGTGGTTTAGTAATCACTTTAGAAAAGTCAGTGTCCTTTGTATCAACAAGGACTGGGATTAGAGACTTCACACAGTACTCCACTTCTAGCAAAATGTGTAGGTAACACATGCGGGCAAAATGCCGCTAGACTAACACAAGCAACAACAACCTTCCCATCTTACGCAAGTCACTTTGGAAAGGAAATACAATCAAAATGTGTGACGTATATGGGATAATTATTTTCGGATTATTTTTTAGGATCTGCTAAGACAACTTAATGAAGTCACTGGGATCGCTGCAGAGGCACAATGTTCCAAGCGAGCCCTTTCTATCAGAAGGCTGACGCCTAAAACTGTAGACTGGAGTAAAGAATCTCGTTTCCCTGACGAAAAATGCTAGATGGCTCAGAATAGCAGAAACATTTAAGCACTACAAAATGCTAAAGTTGTGAAGCGGAATCAGACCAAATTTCTTTAATAGAAAGCATTTTGTATAGTGAAGGGCCAGTCCTTCCCCTTAGGTAAGCTAGACAGAGCTGGGAGTCTTCAAGAACTCTTCCTCGCCTGAGCTACAGCTATTCCCATTTACAGATAAACATGGCATCCTCACTGAATGGTAGTTGGGGTGGGTTTAAAAAAAAAAAATCAA
Source organism: Egretta garzetta (assembly GCF_000687185.1). Classification (NCBI taxonomy): domain Eukaryota; kingdom Metazoa; phylum Chordata; class Aves; order Pelecaniformes; family Ardeidae; genus Egretta; species Egretta garzetta. The sequence continues at coordinate 3,605,592 of NW_009260667.1, forward strand.
ACCCAGAACCAAAAAAATAACCTCACAAACCACAAATGCACACAGAAGTTACCTCAGATATATGGGCATGCTGGTTGATTTAGAAGGGTGAGTTGTTGCGCCTTGGAAGCTAAAATTTAACCAAGTCGGCTGGTTTTCAGTACGTGACATTAGCTCTAAATACAATCACTCAGCTGATACAGAATTAACACGGGAACAAATATCTTACAAGCATAACAGAATAAGTAAAAACTATTTCACTGTTTTGATAAATACCTCATAATATTTTTCATAAATACTATTTCATAAGTACCTCAGTATTCAAGCTCGTCTGCACTTCTGTTACTAGATTTCTGAAAAAAAAATTAAAAATTCCCCCAAATAACACCAAACCCCAACGTGTCCAGCTCTAGACCTCTCATTCTGACATAATGCTTCTGTGCATTCGCTGTACCAACGATAAACCTCCAACCTAGTTCAGTCGGAGCACTCCATCACCAGTGCATTCACTGACCGTGGATATGCCACGGCCTTCACCGGATCCCTGTTTCAGTCGTGCAGTTTTGCTGGTTTTCTACTGTTGACCACTTGAAATAGAAAACAACAAATTCAGTCAAGCATGTCTTAGTGGTAGCACTCACACGGAATTGCCAAACGTCTGATTTTCTGTCATTTTTATTTCCATTACAGATTAATAGCAAAGTGCTGACGAACAAGAAGTTCTCTTAATTATCTGTCTTTGGGAGGATTAGGATTCCTGCGTCTTCTGTGATATCTAGAAGATAAAAAGGCTGCAGTGAATGCGAGCTTTGGAGAGACTTAGATTCTCCTGCTATTTCCCCCCACCCAGCGAGTGGTCCGGAGGTTACACAAGTACGCAAGACACAAGAGACATGAGCCCAACCCATCGCCACTCATTAGACGTCGTCCCCATTGTTCATGGAGTTACGTAACGCTACTCGTTTCTACTGTGACATCTGCCACAGGCACGCAATAATCCAATCGGTTCTACAGCTGAACAGGTACAAAGGCTGCTGTATATTCTTAATCCTTCGCGTGAAGTTAATTTTATTACATCGTCAGCTTTTCCTCTGGCTAAAATGATTGCTACAGAACAAGGAGACTTGACGTTTAAAGGAGTTATGCCAGATTGTACGTTAAATAGTGTCATATTTTGCAGACAAACTAAAAAAACAAATTATTCACAACAAAATGATCCTTTCTTCCCTCTTAATTACGTACCCTAACCCAAGGAAGATCCCGTTTGATGCTCATTAAAGTGACAGCTACCCCTTGGCCATACAAAGTTCTACCATTTCATTCCTTTTATCTACTCCCAAAACACAATAATTAAAAAGTGTCCTGTGGACAAAAAAAAAAAAAAAAAATTCTGCTTGTATCAAGTCTCCATAGCTACAAAATTAGCAACTACCAAAAGGTGTAGTAACACCCACTGGAAAGGAGTAACGCAAACTAGAATGCTCTTTGTTTCCCAGGGTATATCTGAATGTATGTAGTTCCTCTTTAAGCTCACTCATATGCATTTGCACCTCTCCCCCCTAGCTTTCTGAATGCGAGGCACACCAAGCAAATGAAAAACCTCTCCTATTCTTAAGTCTGAGAATCACCCCATTAAGTTTTTTTCTGAAAAGTTGTTAAGGAATAGGCAATGCATATTTCCAAGCTGTATTCAGTTATATCCATTGAGGGTATTCTCCATACTAGATTCTCTTATGCTGACTTCATTTATGTAACTTTAATAAATCACCTGAACCATTAGCTAACTAGGTGGTATGAAAAATTTCTACTCTGTGACGTATTTTAAAAAAAAAAAAAAAGTTGCAAAGCTTACCAAAGGGGCAGTATTAAAAAAAACCTTAGGAAATACAGTCTTCCATTTACATAGCACTGCACCTAAGATTTTATGTAGTAGCCCGTGTGCTAACAGTAGCTTGTCTGACGTGACTTATCCTAGGTTGAATCTAGACATTAAATTATTCCTGTATCTCCTTTAACATCCCAAAGGAAAAAACACTGAAAAATAAACACTTACTGTCCCACAGGATACCAGCGATGTTTTGTGGTGTAAAACATTTTGCTGAGCTCTTCAATCGTAGGGCCTCTGTTGTTCTGCAGCTCTTTTTCAGTCAATCTGGATTTCAAAACTTGATCAAGGGTTTCTTCTTTATTATTCACTGGATCTGGCCGTGGTATGGGCTGTAAAAACAGTAGTGTATATATTTCTTTTTTATCCTTTTTTTAAGAAAATCAAAAAGCCAAGCTACATAAATAGCATTGCAATTTACTCTGAACAGCTGAAACCAGAAGAGTACAGAAGAGTGCCTGTTATTGTAAAGGCTGTTTACACACACACATCCCCCTCCTGCCCGCCCCAAACAAAACCACATCACTGTGGAGCAGATGTGCAGAAACATCTAATTACCCCAGGTGCTACAGCTGATTACCCTACCCCCAAAATCAGCAGTGCTGCCATCATTATTGCTGATGTCATCCTTCCAATTCACTAGCCGACTCATAAGCTTCAGTTCCACTAATACAAAAGCACTCATTCCTATTTAGAAATTTATTCATAGTGACGATCATCATCGCTAAAAAAGCTTTTAGATTATTTGTACCTTGGAGAATGTCACTTCCTAATTGTTTGTGCATCTGCTAAGACCAAGATGTTTGTTCTCAACCTGAAACCTAACTACTAGCACTGTTACAAGTATTTTGCCTTGTTTTAGTCTTTCACACCTGTTTTTCCTGAGAGACACGCAACCGGTAAATTTAAAAATACCGATATATAACTTGCAGGCAAAGAGTGCTAAAATGCTTTGATTTTTCAATGGAGAATTTTCACATTGGGTACTTCAGCAATGTAGCTACTGCTTGCAGTATTTTACTAGCACATGAGAATTGGAAAATGAAACAAGAAGCGTACACTAGAAAAAGTTTATCTAGACATACTTTTGTCGGTGTAAAGAACACACTCAAGAGTACTACTGATAGATAAAAATTCAATATTAAAAGTTTTTTCTGGAGTTGGTGAGCCCAGAGTGCTGAATGGAATTTAAAGTGTGAGTTGAAGAGAGCAAGATCAGCAGCAGCAGCAGCACCCCTTTACATCCTCTTGCCCAGACTGCTGCATCTGTACAGAGTCGGGCGTGTTGAGCTATACGCTGCATTCCAAACATCCTCTCTGTCGAGTACACTTGTAGACAGACACGGTTTTTCTCTGTAGTGCACAAGTACTTGAGTTGCCCATTTAATTCTATTTGAGTTACTGTATGCTGTGACACCTCAGCATTTCTTACTCTGCAACTGCCCCTCAATTCAACTAAGAGTAAGGTCCTCCGCATGGCAGCAGCTACATTCATTTACTCACGTCGCAGACATGCTGATGACATAATAAAAAAGTACTTCAAGTATTTCAAATTAAACACAGATGCCCTAAAGATTAAAAACTGCGAACTACTTATGCCTTTACAAGAGTAAGAAATAGAAACATACGCAGTTGGACATACTTTTGTGTGCTCATATGGAATCTCAAGCGAAGGGTGGTAGCAGACAATTGTCTTCAAATCTGATGTCACGGCAAGTTCCACTTTGCTATAAAAATAAAAACTTATGCTCTTAAATATATCCATTAAAATTTTCAGAAATTCTGAGCAACTGAACAGCCCAAGTCCCAAAGAAAACCAGATTTGACCCTGTGTTTAATCTTCTACAAAATAAACCTTTATAAAATAAGGGTCACAAATGCTTGATCTGAACTTCCTCTTCCCGCCCCCCCAGCCATCTTCAGGTTTCTTTTTTTGGATGGAGAGGAAAACAAGGCTAAAATAAAAATATTAAAGATAGCTGGAAATATGGGCTGGAAAAAAATCTTTAACAATTTGAATAATTACATATAAAACTGTAGCAACAGACGGAGGTAATGATCATCAGTGATACCTAGAACATCATGCCTGTATAAGAAGTATGGCACCTACAAAAGAAATAGAGAACAAAGCTCTGTTTGGGATTCCAACTTTTATATCTGATAAAAGATGATGGGCATGATGAACAGAATGTCCTACTGAGAGGTTCCTTGAGGGAATATGACTCTCTTCTCACCTTCCTTCCTTATTAACTTCCGTGACACATTAGCTTCCTAAAACCTCGTATGACACGGATGCTGTGTTTCTCACTATATTTGCATCATCTTTTCTGGTTTTTAGTCAAGTTTCCCACGCAGCAGCACTAGTATACCTGGACTTTGTCTTAACAACAAGCATCAATGAAAATGACTGCTCTGAACTACTTTTGCTCCTCCACGAACAATACTGCAGGGGCTACCGGGGTCATCACCACGTTTAGAACGAGTCCTGCATTTTTCATTATGCTCATTTTTTTTAAATACAGTAACTTCACAATCATTATGATCAGAAACAGTACTTTTGTTAAAATTATGACATCTATGCAAAACTGGCACAAGGTGTATTTGATACCATTGTATGACAACTTCGCAACAGAGAAAGTAGCCCTGGGATAAACACTACATAAAAAGGCCACACATTGAAGCGTGTTTAAGTACCAATTGTAGTCTTCAGGGAGAACTGAGTATGTAGATTTATGGCAAGCATGATACACAGCTCCATCTGCAAAAAAAAAAAAAAAAAACCAAGTAAAGAACACTGATGTAAAAACAGAGCTGTGCCAAATTTAAGAATGTTTACAGTTTCATTCCATTCTAAATCTTAATTGGGGGTTATAATCATACTCAGATTAACAAAATTCAAATACTGTTGAAATAGAAGTTCACTTTACTACACAGATTTCCAGTGCAATCAAAACCCACAGGTTTGTAGGTTTGTGCAGTCTCTCACCTTGGAGATCAAAGACCCAGCTGGACAAAGCGCTGAGTGACCTGGTGTGAATGCAGAGGTGAGCCTGCTTTGAGCAGGAAGTTGGACCACAGACCGCCCCAAGTCCCTTCCAATTGAGTTTTCCCACGATTCCATTCCCATTTTTTCACAGAATCATTTAGGTTGGAAAAGACCTTTAAGATCATCGAGTCCAACCGTAAACGTAAGGTGTTAAACAATAACAGTCCCTTACATAGGAACCATACCACAGGTACCTTGCCTTTCACACCCATGTGGGTATGCGTGCCTAAGATGGGCCCCTGGGAGGTGCCTGTTGTCGACTTCTACTGGCAAACCCCTTCCTTTACTGCCGGAACCTGACGCAAACCCATGCGTCCATTTCTGAGCCCAGCGAAGCCCTGCCACAGTGGGGCCTGATGGGATCCGCCTGTCCTGATGGGGAAAACGCATCTTTGGGCTTGAGCTGGTGGGACTGATCAAGAGAGTTTGAAACTAGAATTGATGAGGGAAGGGGATACCACAGGGTTGCAGTAGATATGCCGAGGGTTGGCATGGCATTGCTGCAGGGTGACATTGCTAGTGGGAACATTTGCGCTGCTCCTGGCAGCACGGAGGGCTCAGGAGCGTATCTGAAATGCTTGTACACCAGCACACAATATGAGAAACAAACAGGATGAACTGGAAGCCTTGGTCAGCTCCTGGAGCTACGGTATCATTGGTACTAGTGAGACTGGGTGGAACAAGTCCCATGACTGGCGTGCTTGTTTGGAGGGCTACAGGCTGTTCAGGAGGGATGGGCAGGGCAGGGGAGGTGGGGGTGTCGCACTGTATGTAAAGAAGAGGTTTGACTGCGCAGCCCGTACAGTTAGTGATGGTTGAGAGCCTCTGGGTAAGGATTAGGGCAACAGAAAACAAAGGAGTTGTTGTAGTGGGTGTCTACTACTGATCGCCCAGCCAGGATGTAGGCACTGATGAGTTATTCCGTAGGCAATTAGGAGAAATGCCTGGATCCATAGCCCTTGTCCTTATGAGAGATTTCAACTTCCCCAGCATCAACTGGGAATGTCATACTGCTGTGACAAGCAGGTCTTGGAAATTCTTGAAGTTCGTAGGAGGTAACTTCTTCTCCCAGGTACTCAGTGAGCCAACTAGGAAAGATGCCCTCCTAGACCTGCTGCTTGTGAACAGAGAAGGACTCGGGGGGGTGGGGTGGGGGGGTGATGGTAGGTGGCTGTCACAGTGATCATGAAATGGTTGAGTTTAACATTTTCAGTGTAATGACAAAAAAGGACAGCAGAGTTGCTGCCCTGGACTTTAGGACAGCGACCTTTAAGCTATTCAGGGAGTTATTTAGCAGAGTACCCTGGGAATCTGCTTTTCAGGGCTTAAGAGTCCGCAGGTGCTGGCCAGTGTTTAAGAACCACCCCTTAGAAGCACAGGAGCAGGCAATTCCACTGTGTCCTAAGTCAAGCAAGCAGGGCAGAAAACCAGCTTGGCTGAACAGGGAACTCCTCATGGAGCTCAAGAGGAAAAAGATACGGTATGATCTCTGGAAGCAAGGACAGGCTTCGCAGGAAGATTACAGAGCTGTGGTTCACATATGCAGGGAGAAGGCACAAAAGGCCAAAGCTCAATTAGAGCTGAAACTGGCCATTGCTCTATGATTATTCTATGATTCTATGAAAACTGGGAAAGCTGAAAGAACCAAAAAGAAACTTTTATCATAGAATCATTTAGGTTGGAAAAGACCTTTAAGATCATCAAGGCCAACCGTTAACCTAACCCTGCCATCCCACCTTGAAACCATGGCCCTAAGCACCTCATCTATCCTTCTTTTAAATACCTCTTTTCCTAATGTCCAATCTAAACCTCCCCTGATGCAACTTGAGGCCATTTCCTCTTGTCCTATTGCCCGTTACCAGGGAGAAGAGACCAACACCCACTTCACTGCAACCTCCTTTCAGGTAGTTGCAGAGGGTGATAAGGTCTCCCTCAGTCTCCTTTTTTTCTAGGCTAAACAACCCCAGTCCCCTCAGCCACTCCTTGTAAGACTTGTGCTCCAGACCCCCCACCAGCTTTGTTGCTCTTCTCTGGACATGTTCCAGCAACGCAACATCTTTCTTGTAGTGAGGGGCCCAAAACTGAACACAGTATTCGAGGTGCAGCCTCACCAGTGCCGAGTACAGGGGCACGATCACTTCCCTGCTCCTGCTGGCCACACTATTCCTGATACAAGCCAGGATGCCATTGGCCTTCTTGGCCACCTGGGCACACTGCTGGCTCATATTCAGATGGCTGTCAACCAGTACCCCCAGGTCTTTTTCCATCAGGTAGCTTTCCAGTCACTCTGCCCCAGGCCTGTAGCGCTGCATGGGGTTGTTGTGACCCAAGTGCAGGACCCGGCACTTGGCCTTGTTGAACCTCATGCAGTTGGCCTCGGCCCATCGATCCAGCCTGCCCAGGTCCCTCTGCAGAGCCTTCCTACCCTCGAGCAGATCAACACTGCCACCCAGTTTGGTGTCATCTGCTTATGTATGTTATGTATCTATTTTCCTCTCAGAATTTTATATCTAAAATATATCTAAAATTTAAATTTAGATATAGCCAATATGTTTAAATATATATTTTAGATATACAATTCTTAAATTTAGAATTTCTATTAGCACTTTCATGCTTCAGTTCTTCCAATTAAACCATTCTTAGTTACTAAGAAGTTGAGTTCTGGTCAAGTATTACTGCAAATAGTTTGCATTTCTCCCTAAGATTTCTCTCCCCTCCTTGCCCACTAACCTCTAAAATGTAACATGTCCATTACATTTTCTCAGTTCCTATGTTTTCTACCACCTTCACTATCTCCCCTACATCTTTCTATTGACATGTAAAACATGGACAAAACTCTGAGAAATAATATTGCCTGTTTTCACTTGTTCTCTGTTTGTTAAGCAAAGAGATTTTGCTGTAGCCTTTTCTCACCACTGTTCGTAAGTCTAAAAAAAAAGTTTAAATCTTCAAACTTAATCAATGGTAAGACGGGTGGCATTTACAAGCCGGTTAAGGAATTAGAGGAGTAGCATATGTGGACCATGGAAGCCTTAAAAGGAAAAAACAAATCAAGGTATTCTTTAATTATCAGCACACAACACAGAGTATCAGACTTGATTCTGTTCAAATAAAATTTTGCTTCCATTACTTTAAACCGTACAGGAAAAAGGCTCTCAAAGAACAAATTTTAATATAGGACCTCTACGATTTCATCGCTACTTACTCTGCAGCAGGGCCTGCTTACAGGTTGCTACTGAACGCATCAGAAAGAATCTGGACCACGCAGTTCTAAGCAATGCTGCCATGCTGACAGCAGACAGGAAACCAGTCCTGGACAAGATGGAACTCAAACGGACACTGTATCCTCTTCTTCTGCAGACCACCCTCTGAAAGAAACCAGTTTCATAACTGTTCAGAGTAAAAAAGGCTGACAATTTAACTTCTTGAATATCTTAAGGATAAATAAAATCTGTACAGTGCATTCCTTGCTATTCGCCAGTTGTTTAGTAGTCCTTGCTATTTAAGGCACTGGCACCTGCTTCCTTAATAGTCAAACGTGGTATGAAACTTTATTTAGTAAGAGGTACTCTTTGAAGGCACACCATTAACCTGAGAAAAAGTTTCCAGGCTTGGGTCTTCTCGGGAGTTTTTCTACTGGTACTCACACACCTAAGTTTTGCACCCTTCCTTCTACGCACTTCACAGAATTATTTCTGAAACAGAGCTTTTCTTGTTCATGATGTAAATATCATCACCCAGTATAAAACCAGAAATACTTATAAATAACACTTGCTGTAGTTCACAACTGGTCTAGATGCAGTTGGTTTCATCCATCTCAAAGGCAATACACCCAAAAGCTACGAAAGACACGTTAGAATACCTTAAATATCACCCCAAATTTCACAGAAGCAGAAAGACACACATAAGTGTCTTAAGTTTTCATTGTCTACAGAAAAAAAAACCCAACAATTTGTTTTGAAGGGAAATTTTTAATGATATTTAAAAAAAAAAAAAATCACTGGAGACCATTTAAAGACATACTTGTAAAAAAATAATAAAAAAAAAAGAAACAAGAGAAACAAGACCTCTGTAAAACTACTTTGTATTTAGCACTTAAGAACATGGCCAGAAGTGTATATTTTACAATTTCTGCAAGTCATTATCCATCATTTTCTTTACTTGTGAAAAGCGCCGCTGAAGTTAGAGAACACTAACACAGCACCTCCAGAGCTGCTCGTAGCCTGCCTCTGGAAGCTGCTTGACCAAAAAGGTGAGGAGAGCACGGCAGATCTGGGCCGCCTTGTCCAAGGGCAGGGTCCGAGCACCGGCCCCTTCTCGGCCTCACCTCGAGGACCACAGCAGCTTAAATGGGGGCATTCCCACCCCTGAGGCAGCAGACAGAAAGCTCTTAAAGGCCTGGCTGCCACAAGCAGGAACACAAAATGTTCTGATGTTTCTGGGATTAAACAAAATGCTTAGCTTAAAAAACAAACAAACATGAATCCATCAAGGCAAGCAAGCGAGTGCCCGTTATAAAAACGGATTTGCAGGCTATTACCGAAAAATAAATCCCGAGCGTGAAAGACAGCGATTCGCCCCTCTGACAGTACACAAACCCCCCTCCTGCGGGCCC
>NW_009260667.1:3616995-3627906 GCF_000687185.1 Egretta garzetta
GGGTTACCCCGACCCAGGTGCAGGACCTTGCACTTGGCCTTGTTGAACCTCATGAAGTTCACACGGGCCCACCTCTCCAGCCTGTCCAGGTCTCTCTGGATGACATCCCGTCCTTCTGGTGTGTCAACCGCACCACTCTGCTTGGTGTCATCCACAAACTTGCTGAGGGTGCACTCAATCTCACTGTCTAGGTCACTGATGAAAACATTACACAGCACCAGTCCCAGTACGGCCCCCTGAGGGACACCACTTGTCACCAGTCTCCATCCGGACATTGAGCCATTGACCACTACCCTCTGGATGCGACCATCCAGCCAGTTCCTTATCCACCGAACAGTCCACCCATCAAATCCATAGCTCTCCAATTTAGACAGAAGGATGTTGTGGGGGACCGCGTCAAAGGCTTTGCAGAAGTCCAGATAGATGACGTCCATTGGTTTTCCTTTGTCCACTGTTGTCACACCATCATAGAAAGTCACTGGGTTCATCAGGCAGGACTTGCCCTTGGTGAAGCCATGCTGGCTGTCAAATCCTGTGATTTGAAGGGATATCTCTAACATTACTTCTTATTTCACAAGCTTGTGAGCATCGCCTGCTTCATTTCCAGGTTAAATTACACAGCGGCTGCAGCAGCTCCCTCCCTTCACCCACCAAACCTTCGTGGTACCTGTAACACCTTCTCACAGGGATGGCCTAGGTTTTATCTACATGAAATACATTTCAGGTATCTAAGGCATGCAGAAAACTCACCTGGATGCCCCAGGCATGCTGATGCTCTGGGGCTACTTGCTTTGCTGCTTTCTCAGACCAAGTCACAAAGTGTTCAAAGACAGTGTTTATATTTACACAATATTGATAAAAGACAAGACGTAGAGACAAACTTGATTATCTGACCTGCTGCTCTAGTACTTGAAATGGCTTCGGCACCATAAGCTTTTACATGCCCATAAAGCATCTCTAAGTCACACCAGCCAACTGTGTCTCGGTTCCTTTCACAGAATTATTCTTGGAGAGTCTTGAATAAGGCCTCCTGAAAAGGCTGCACCTTCTTCCAGATATCTTCAAACCGTTGCATCGTTTCTGGTCATTGGCTGTGGTACAGCAATTTCATGCCGTTGTCGGTGGAAGCCTCACAGGTTCAGCAATGTCTGAACTTTGTTCTGTAGCTGCAGAGTTGTAGTTACATGGATAACTTCCAGAACTGTAGCAGAAGTGTAGCCAGCAATCACTAGTCAAGAGCTGATCATTCCCTTTAGCAGTGGCAAAGGTTTCTTTTTGAATGTTTTTCCTGACAGTGGAAGATGGAAGACATCCATTCTGGACCTTCTTGTAATATTAGATTCTGTAAGCCTTAGAGAGAGGGGGCAGAGATGGGCCAAAATATCTTACACACGACTTGGAGAGATGCAGCCAACATGGGAGATCGCACCTCCACAATGAGCCTCCTCCACGATTGTGGAGATCAGCTCTCTCCATCAGCCCCATCAAGTTTCCGCGTGCAGCTACAGCGGGGTCTGATCCGGGCTTGAGCACCAGACAGAAGCGACACAGTTCTCTGTATCTTCTGCTGTGTGCCAGCTCATTATTCCCACAAGGAAATCCTTGTGCTAGGAGGAGGGCAGCCCTTGGATGAGGAACAGCCTTTTGAAGCTGAATACAAGCAAGATAGTGGTTATACTGGTGGACAAAGATAACATGTTGAGGATTTTAAGCTCAAGGACAGTGCTGACAAAAACAAATAAATGGTTATAAACTGCCTGAAACAAGCACAGTCCGGAAAGTAAAAGGAGTGAAACTGCATCTAAGGACTGAGCTTCAGAAATATCTTGTCCATAGGCATAGTGGGGATAAACAGAGTTACTTTAAAGTGACTCTTGCCAAGTTTATGACCGGGAGCAGATTGTGACAGTGGGGGAGTTGCTGCTGCTCAGGATTCTTGCCTTTCTCCTGGACGGCTGCAGTGCATTCACCTGTATGCAAATGCACCTTGCTGCACACCACTGTCATGTGTGCTGCGTGTGTGTGTTTGAGTGTGAATCTGTGACACAGGCATATTAGGCCTTGCTCTTGTTTCCTAGGAAATATTAAGCAAAATTAAGGCTTCTCTGACTTACCTTGAAGGTGCTCACGACTTCGTTGTCATAGCTTCTTTAAAAGATTGCCTAAACTCACTGGTGATGATGACTGTGGTTGACACCTCTGATTCTTAGATGCCTTCTCAAAAGGATATTGTTCATCCACACAAGAAACAAAATTCCTTTGCTGTCTGGCAGAGACCTTGAAATGAACTCCCTTCACAGCTGGAGACCACTGCAAATTGCACCTGCTTCTTTCTCCAGTGTAAGACCCTTTTTTTATTGACTTATTTTCTCTATATTGAGTGGCATCTGTTAAAAAAAAATTATTTTTAAAAGCCTCTTGCTAGCCCCTTAGAAAATTGCCCTCTCTGTATAAAAAATACTAGATCTTGAAATGCTCGAGTATATTAGTCATCATTGCAATGCAGGCCTTCTGTGGCTCTCCCGCATTACCATTTCCTACATCAACTTATTTGCTTTTACCGAGACAACTCTTTTCCTCTTCACTGCCATATGTATTGTCTGAGGACTGCGTGCAGGCACATACTCACAGGCGTGTGCGCTGCCTCTGCTCAGACACAAGTTTGAAAAAGCAGAGTTTCTGATCTTACTGAGTAATGTGACCAACACGCACTCTAACGGTAGGATTTTACAGGCTGGTGGTATTCAGTTGTTAACAGCTAAGGAGCTAATTCATCAACGAGATTGTAAAGAACAGCAAAAGGTCTTGAAGTTTCTTTTTTTTTTTTAATAAATGTTGCTGTTTTCTACTGTTTCTTTTCAATTATTGTATTTTTTTTTTCCACATAGCAAATACTGCATGGTTCTCTGGGCTGAATTTCTGATTCCAGACAGGAAGGCAGCCACCAGGAGGATTACAGGTATCTGTTGCCTAGTGCTACCACATCTTTATTCCTCTCTTTCATATCACTGCAATGCAATAGCACTTGTAAGAGTCATCAGAAATTGTTAACAATTTTATGTCCCTTCTGTGAACTCATTGGGAACACTTGACAGCCCTCTGGTAGATTTTTCAGATTCCCTGATTTTGTAGCCTTATTGCATAGTTAGTTTTAAATCAGAGGTAACCTGCGGGTATTTCTGCAATGATCTTGTTCTGGAAATGTGTGCTTTTAAAGCATCACTGTCATGGCAAATCTTGTAATTTAATTCCTCGTTCTAAAAGGTTGCAATTGAAGGTATTGCAGAACTTTATTTATTTTATTTTTTTTTAAACCAAACCATGTTCCCTGTTAAGTTTCCAGGCTATTTTTAGATGGTTTCTATAAAAAGATTTTTTGGGAGACAGTAGATGAGGTCTACCCCCTCCCTGACACATAATGTTCTGCAAGTCTATTCTTAGAAGCATGTTCTGATGGATTACAACTTTCTGGTAGGGAGATGGGAATTGCTTAAGGACAGCTCAGAAGCGTGACTACACACTTCTCCAGCATGTCTGGAGATGGGGTTATTAATAACTGCCAACAGCCTTGCTTGCTTCAGGAGGTTGTAGACTGCAAAGAGAAGAGTTGCTCTCTCCGTATTGGCTCAAGGGAAAGGAGGTTGTTCTCTCCATTAACTGCAGGGATACCGTGGAGGCACCAGTGGTGATGACTTGCAGAGCTCTGGGACTTCGCGTCTTTGAAAACCTGGAAAGTTTTATTTCTAGGTTGCTCTCTTGCTGAATTAAAACCATCACCTGCTCTTACTCAGTCAATCAGTTACAAACTTCTCCAGGAAATATTCTAACTGATAAAACAGTTGCCCTATTGTTAGGCCACAAATGCTGTGTAGTAATGAAGGCAGGATTGTGTTGGTTGGCTCTGTTTTAGAAGAACAAATGTATAAATCAGAGCTGGCATCTAGATTGGCATGGGTTTTGTTTAAGCAGTTGCACCCCACCACCCCCTTGTGGGAAATGGAAAATTGGGACTTGGCTGTTCTAGCTCTTTTGCTGCAGTGGCATAATTAGGAAATTGTTTCTTAGTAAATTCACTCAGGCTGCTCATTAGCAAAATTAATATAATAAATATTTATTTTTTCATAGAAACCAATGTTTCAAAATCTTCCAGGCATATGCATTTGATTTCCTTTGTTTCCATTAAATCTGGCGTAGGAAAAGTACTATACAATCATACCTAGAAGTGGAACTGTATTTGTGGATGGACAGGTTTGTTTTGTTGCAAAGATGGTTTCTTCACAATGGAGAAACCTTCACTCCCAAAATAGAGTACTTAATCTTTGTAAGGTTATTCTATACATTTAGGATACAAATTTCTAATGAGACTATGTAGTTTAGTTATGGTCTTAATTCTCAAATCTTCTCAAGTTATGCTGTAGCCAGACAGATTTCTATGTTTTAAGTCAATCTGTAAACACCCGGAGTAAGGGCCAATGCTTATGTCAATCGGCTGTCTTCATTCTTTAGTGGAGCTCACACCATCCTGCCATCTGTCCATCCAGTTACTGGTAAGGAGTCAAGCTGCAACTGTAAATTACAGATGACAAAACTAAAGTGCCTGTAGTGGTCATATGCAGCCTCACTAATTTGTGTTCCTGTCGATTACTGTAGTTCAAGTAAGCGATATTATGCCTGTATTCAAGCAGCCACTTCATGAAAAAAAAATCAAAAGTTACTTGCTACAGCAAAGGCTCCTACTCACTGCATCCTATTCTGGTGTCCTAAGTTGGTAAAACATATAACTGGTGGGGTTTTTTTCTTCTCTCAGTGCAGTTTGACCCAGTAGTGCCAGTTAAGATAATTCAGAAATTGTCCAGTGACTCTTACAATTAGTGTTAAGTGAAAAATACTGCACTTCTGTGCCTCAGTTTCCCCATTTTATATAAAGATCATAAAAACTCTTGTAAAATACTGTGGGATCTACTGAAGAACATTTTTAATATAAAATCAAGATATTCCTGTGAGAATTCATTCTGTATACGTACATACATCTGTTCTTTGCTGTTGAACAGACTTTCTACAATACTTGACAAAAATATAAAAATGCTATTATGCAAAATAAAGAATCTGGTGTTTGAAATAGAGTTGTATTTGCAGTAAGACTTTTATAAGATTGCAAAGGAGAGGTAGGAGGAGGAAGTAAGATTAGTCAGCCACAGGCTCAGCTGGCCTGGATGCGCCCACTCAGTGAGTAACACGATGACAGCAAAAGCTGTCATAGGAAGATGGTCAGCAGCTGTGTTGAATTGTTCTGGGAGTATTAATTGCATAATTGCCAATTATTTGTTTACCTTTTCTGCCTACAGTGAGATTATAGAGCGCTTTTTTGGTGAATAAGGTGGTTGCCTAACTTTATTCCCAGAACTGCTGTAATCCCAGCGATGATGTGATGGTCACGGATTTGGGGGAGGAGGATCGTGCTCTCCTTCCTGGCCTTCACATCGGTGCACTGGGACAAGATTGGCTCCGCCAACAGAACAGGTCACTGCCACAAGAAGGGGTAATCAATCCTACATCTGCCACACCTCGCTCGGTTTCCTGCGGCTTCTCTTGTGCCAGCTCTGATGCCTCAGTGAGCTGGTCAGAAAGGTAACTCAGCCAAAAAAACCAACCCCATACTCCAATGGATATGTACTAATGGAAGGAGGCAATCAGGAATATAAGGCAGAGCACAGGGAAAGGGAGCAGGAGCTCAGTGTTGCCTGCAGCTTCTCCAAAAGGATAAGAGGCATCCAAAGTTGGGCTAATAATGTATGGATACTATAAGGGCCAATTTCATTCCCACTTGTGTGACTTTCCTTTTGTTGCCTCTGGTGCTTGCTCGACCTCTCTGCAAGCCAAATCAATTCACCAGTCCAGCAGAAGACCAGACAAAATGGCTGGTTTTCTGCCAAGTTAGTGCATTGAATCAGCTCAGCAGAATCTGACAAGCCCCAAGTGAGCAGTGGGGGAAACGCCCTGCATGAGGAAGGAGGGTAGGAGGAGTGAGATGGGAAGGGGAAGTAATAAGTCCTCTTTTTGACAGATTGACTCAGCTGTCTGGTATAACTTGACCTCAAATATGTGGTTTCACACTATTCCTAATGCAGTGAACTATAGACAGTCCCCTTCTCACACCCTCAGGTATGGGTTCCTGTCCCCTTCCTTGTGCCAGACCTACACAGCTGCGTGACTGCCTGTGGTTCACATCAGCTCACTGCTCACCCAGGAACTATTCATGCTTTTGATCGGCTCATCTTCCGTGAGCTCATGATGTAAGCTGAGGGAGCAGCGGTGTGTGGCAGAGGAGGAGGGCAGGAGCCCTCTTTAGCAGCAATGCAAATACAAAGTGGTGTAACCCTGACATGAAACTACACCCTAAATAACCACTGTGGAGGCAGGCCTTGGTGGAGCTGGGCTGTAGGAATGAGCTCTGATTTAAATGGGGACTACAGGTGACACCAGTCTTATCAAATACTGTACCTAAATTTCCTCTGAAATGCAAGTACAAATGTTGCTTTATAAAAGCCAACCAGCAGCAACTGTAGCGTGGCAAGATTGCTTTTCTAAAATGAACCTGCATTTTCAGGTGCTAAGAACTCAGAAGCAAAGCATCAGGGAGCAGCAAGGGTGGCACTGTTCCTTCAGGGCAGGCAAGCCGGGAGCTTGAGGCACCCCAAGGCGAGCCCAGAAGCGACCCCACCAACTGTGCCAGAGGCAGGTGAGCGGAGCAGGGTGGTCACTGCAGCGGGTCCTGTGGATGGTCCAGGGATTGTCAGGCAAGACATGGTAACAGGCTAGGTCCGAGGCTGGTCCGGGGGCCCGTGACGCTCAGGCAAGCACAGCTGAGGTCTAGCTCAGGGAAGAATGAACACCCAGGCTCGTCAGAGGGTGAGGGTGGAGGCCCTCATTGAGGCCATCACGGAAATTAAGGTCTATTTGTGCACTCAGTGCCTTGACACAAAGCTGTGGAGTCAAAATACCATCTATCAAAGCCTTTACTGATCTAAGGCGAGCACAACCATCCAGAGTCCTGACTGATATCCCTGAACTGTTTATCAACACATATCAGACAAAATACAGGCATATAATATTCCCAGATTTCCTCACATTCTGCCTGAGGTGCAGGGTTTATTTCAGGATATTAAGGGAGCAATCAGTTAGCAATCGCCAGAGCTAAGAGAGCATCAGACAGAACTCCAGGCAATGAGTCTAATGAAAAAATCTCAATTTAATTTAAACAAAAATATCAATCTAAATGACTGCCAAACACATAGCATCTTTATCTTTCAACCTAGCAAAAGAAAAATACCAGGCTGAATCAGGGAAGGCAGCTGTCTAAATGAGGATGCATGACTTCATGAATTACAATACTTAGATGAAAGCAGATTTTTTTTTTTCCCATCAAACCTTTATTTTACAAAAAAAAAAAAGGTGGCTGAAACACTCTGCAAATTTTACAAACTACACCTGTAATGCTGTGGAAATGTTGTTTTGCAGATCTACTTTTTCTTCTCTCCTTTTCTCTTCTCTGTTCCCCCTCCCATGTCCTCCAAGAAACTTTTTTTTTTTTTTAGGTGGTTTTAATGGTTGTGTTATACATTTAATGGTATTGTCATATGTTTAATGGTAAATATGGTTTTCAAAAACTGCATGGATAAAGAATCCCTGTGCCATACTGCTCAAAGTAAATAATCTGGCAAAGAAGAATAAAAACATCTTAGCAACAACCTTGAACTTCAGAGTAGGAGTGCCGAAGTACTGTTCTACCCAGGGAAGCGGAAAGCAGAAGCATGCTGGGCTGGCTCACCTGCGGTGCTTCTCCAAGGATGTCTTCTAACAGACGTGCCAAATGGAGGATATGCACACAGAGCGGTGCAGGCTGCAGTCCCAAACCCAGTTACGGTGGCAATAATGCCTGAGTGGAAAATCCTGAAGGACAGGGGTGGGCACTGGAAGATCACTGGGGTGGAAGAGCACCTGGAAGATGCAAGAACTTCCACAGGGTGTGGCTAGTACGAGGAGACAAAGCTCCTCTGGCATTTCTGTGTCTCTGATTCAGAGGATTAAGTTGTCTCCTTTGGGAATTTGAGAACACTATAAAAGAAGGACAATTTTTACTATAGCTTCTCCTGGAAGATATCCCTTGGTACAGGGGGAGAGCAAAGAACCAAAGTCTAAAGCCGGTATTCTTGAGTAGCCGGTTTGGAGGGCTTTTCCAGCACCTATATGGATACTTGGGGATCTCTGCAGAAGTCCTTGTAGGAGCTAGAATGACTTAGGGGAACAACCTAAACCTTTGTAGATATGAAAACAGAAAACAATGTTTTTGTTCACTGCCATCTCCTGAGCAAGCAGACTTCAAAAGCCTCTTCCTAAGAGGAGCCAGGTGTCACAAAACCTGCAACTTTCCCAGGATGTGGGAGGCCACTTGTTGAGCAATGAAAACTATCAAAACATAATAGTGTGCCAGACTGACTTGCTGCAGCTTCAGACTGAAGCAAGATTCCTGGTCTACAGCACTTGAAAGGAGACACTGAACGCTAACGTTCATGAGCAATTGTTCGAGCCAGCTGTGCTCCACTCTCACATCTCGCAGACTTAGGGCAAGGTTTGCAGAGCGGAAGTTCCAGCACTTTCAAGAAACTGAGTGGCATTTTACTCACGTTGAGCGTAAAGGCATCTTTTTCTTCCACTTCCAGTGTGTTTTCTTCCACTGATGCCAGTCCTTTAACAGTCAGTATTCTGGGAGAAGGGTAAAAGAAAAAATAAAAAAGAGTAGGAAGAGCAGAGACAAAGAAGTAATTCTGCAAGCAGTGTAACCAAATACATTGGTTTCCAATTACTTTCGTTTTGAGGCTATGGCCCTGTGAAGATTCTTTGACATCTAATAAAGTGTTGGAGTCATGGAGTCTTCCTTCTAGTGGGATTACCAGCAACATTTATTTTTTTCTTTTGTCTTCCTACTTTCATAAAATTCCCAAGGAATTGCTATCTTTCACAAGGAATTGCTTCACCTCTCCAGCTGTATCTTCGTTTGATGCTGGCAGTGCATACAGAGGTTATTAGCACAGGACAGAAGGGTCAAAAGGGATCATTTGGTCTAGGGACCATTTCTGGTCTTGGTCCCTAAACTGCCTATTGTATTATGTGCAATTTATACAACATGGAGAGAACAATTTTTAAAATAACCTAAATATTTGCATTCCTTCTACATATGTCAGTATACCTGCTAACTCAAAATGAAGGCTCCTAGTTATTACTGGGTGTCATAGCAACACGATTACAAATATTTTCAGTTATTCACAAAGTGTCAAGATTATATGAATGTTAATTTCCTCTTTTCACTAACCCTCTGTCCTGACTTTTTTTCTCCTGACTCCCCAAGCAAAGTTCACTGTAATCCCATTCCTCAAACTCAATTGGATTCTCTACCCCATCCACATCCTGCTCAGTGGCAAGCAGCTATTTATACGCAGGTCAGCACTGCACTGTGGTCGTCGCTAGATATTGTTAATTCCTTTACACCAACCTCACTGCTCTCCCGAGTGACAGACGATTTGAGAAGGCATTACTGTATTTACGCCTTGTAAAATTTACTGCAGACTAAGCCTTCATTTGTGAAGATCCGAGTTCTAGAAATGGGCACTAAACACAGCCTCAGAGTTCTTCCAATCGAACACGGAATGCTTGAGAGCAATTTTAGTACCACGTGGGTTCTAAACCCCCCTGTATGCGCTCAGGCCCAAGGTTTACATTTGCCCATACAAAGAACGTCCTGAAAACTGCACTTTTCATTGAGACTGTTTGTTCCTGCAGAGGGGCGGGAAGCTGCACTATAGTCATTTGGAAGAGGCTTCACGTCTCCATGTATGATCTCACCTACCTGAAAAAAAAAATCCAAAAGCAACCAACTTAGTAAATCACTGAAACTGCTGCCACCAGAATCAAACAACGAGACACCATGCATCCTTGGGAGAGCCCTAGCAGCCTGTCTCCATGTGTGATCTCACCTACCTGAAAAAAAAAAATCCCAAAGCAACCAACCTAGTAAATCACTGAAACTGCTGCCACCAGAATGAAACAACGACACCATGCATCCTTGGGAGAGCCCTAGCAGCCCGGATTATAACTGTTCATTCTAAGGCATCAGATGTGCTGTACGTACTTCACTATCTGTGAAGCTAGGAAAAAAACAGGCTAACATGCAGCTGATAAACACATTGTCTTAGCAGGGTTTTTTTCCACCTTACAACTTTTTTTTCTAGAGATTAGCATTTCACCCTTGCAGGTTTGATGGTGAGTACCGTGAAGGTATACAAAAGTATCTGCTCAGACTTGTTTAGTAGTAGCAACAGGTTGTAATCATTAAGCAAAAAGAAAAATCCACAATCATAGTTCTGTGTGTAACTAGCAAGACCAGATTTTGCTGAAGGACCACATCAAAACGCGGGCATTTCACAAGCTAATATATGCAAATGAACTCACCTGTCTCCAGTGCAGAACAGGGGGATGTTACCGATGAATGCTTTAAGCCCCAATTCTGCCAGCATATTTTCCTGCACTCCTCTTGGTGCGTGTCACTTCATTGCTGATTTGACTGATGTCGGAGAAAGTTATGTCCAGGAAGTTAGGAGAGGAATGGAGAGCGTAAAGGGCTGAGGACGTGCACCAGAGTTCACAGAGGCTGTGGGTTTTCATGAATTGACAGGAGGTTTGGAATTACTGATGCCTCCCACAGCTGGGGATATCAGCTAGTATAGAACAACTCTGTATGTGTTAGTTGCCTTCCATAGTGCCAACGGCTTAGTGGGAAGGATGGAGAAGGAAAACTAGGTAAGCTTTTGGGAAGTACTGTAGGGAGGGTAAAGGAAGGAGGCACACCACTCTTCC
>NW_009260667.1:3628328-3629235 GCF_000687185.1 Egretta garzetta
AGCTGCACTATAGACATTTGGAAGAGGCTTCACGTCTCCATGTATGATCTCACCTACCTGAAAAAAAAAATCCAAAAGCAACCAACTTAGTAAATCACTGAAACTGCTGCCACCAGAATCAAACAACGAGACACCATGCATCCTTGGGAGAGCCCTAGCAGCCCGGATTATAACTGTTCATTCTAAGGCATCAGATGTGCTGTACGTACTTCACTATCTGTGAAGCTAGGAAAAAAACAGGCTAACATGCAGCTGATAAACACATTGTCTTAGCAGGGTTTTTTTCCACCTTACAACTTTTTTTTCTAGAGATTAGCATTTCACCCTTGCAGGTTTGATGGTGAGTACCGTGAAGGTATACAAAAGTATCTGCTCAGACTTGTTTAGTAGTAGCAACAGGTTGTAATCATTAAGCAAAAAGAAAAATCCACAATCATAGTTCTGTGTGTAACTAGCAAGACCAGATTTTGCTGAAGGACCACATCAAAACGCGGGCATTTCACAAGCTAATATATGCAAATGAACTCACCTGTCTCCAGTGCAGAACAGGGGGATGTTACCGATGAATGCTTTAAGCCCCAATTCTGCCAGCATATTTTCCTGCACTCCTCTTGGTGCGTGTCACTTCATTGCTGATTTGACTGATGTCGGAGAAAGTTATGTCCAGGAAGTTAGGAGAGGAATGGAGAGCGTAAAGGGCTGAGGACGTGCACCAGAGTTCACAGAGGCTGTGGGTTTTCATGAATTGACAGGAGGTTTGGAATTACTGATGCCTCCCACAGCTGGGGATATCAGCTAGTATAGAACAACTCTGTATGTGTTAGTTGCCTTCCATAGTGCCAACGGCTTAGTGGGAAGGATGGAGAAGGAAAACTAGGTAAGCTTTTGGGAAGTACTGTAGGGAGGG
>NW_009260667.1:3629252-3629909 GCF_000687185.1 Egretta garzetta
TTCCGATACGTGCTTCACGTTATCGTAGCCATCATGTAATAATATAAATGCTTGTATTTTAGGATATAGAACACATTTGTAGGATCTGTGTTAGGCACATTCCAGCAATTAGTGTCCAGGTTTGCCAGTGTCAGAGAACTTTCCATTCTACCTACGTACGCAGGATCCTGTTCCCGGCTGTGCTGCTAGCCTGCTTGGCAACCTATGGCAGAGGGCTTCATCCTTCTGTGCTTTTACTTCCCATGAATAACGACGCACGGTGCCAGTTGTCACTATTACCATGCACCTGTAGTAGCATCCTAGGACACTCGTGGGATAATTAGACTCAACCTTCTACAGTAGTTCTGCTGAAGAAGAAGGAGGTTCACTAACCGGGTGTTATTAAGGCAAAGATGTTCTAAGGTATCTTTGCGACAGGTTTAGTGACACTCACGCTGTCCGGTATCAGGAAATGTACGCGTTGTAGCATGACGGCGCACAAGACACGCCGACGAAATCCTAATTCTGTCAGTGTAGGGCGATGACCCCACACGCTTACGACAAACGGGCTTCTCCTGCCTTTGCAGACAGCCCGTGCGCATCACGGAGGGGGTAAATCGGCGGGACCGCAGGCAGCGCCGGCAGCCGGGCTCTGCCAGCTCGTACCGGGGCGGCCTA
>NW_009260667.1:3630811-3635930 GCF_000687185.1 Egretta garzetta
GGCGGCGCGGTGCTGGGGTTCCCCCTCCTGTGCGAGGAGGGACAAAACACAGAGAGTAGTTAAACCTAAACCGGGGCTTGAGCTGTGCGTCGGGGCCGTCCGTGCCGGTACACGCCAGGCCGGCCTGGGTACCGCTGCCTGCGCTCTGAGCTGTCGGTCCGCCCTTTCGGTGTTAGCGTGTTCGTGCTGGTGGTTCAGTGTCTTGCTTCGACTTCCATTTACCAAGCTTGATAAGGGCTCTCTGGGGTACTTTCAGCTGACCCTCCGAGTGCAGTTTTGGCTTAAGATGTGAATGACTTGGAATCACTCAACAGAGATACAGGTCGCTGCATAGCAAGCTATCAAAAGATAGCTCGGTCCTGTAGCGAGCGCGGATGTTTGTGCTGGGCTGCTTTCTCCCACTCAATTTGCAGTGCTGTGAATGGAAGCCCTGAAATTGGTGATCATTCCCTTCACAAAAGTTAGTAAGGGATTCCAAGAAGGTTCGCTAGCCCCGATAGGAAATAACAGCACCCTTGTTACTTGTTGAAGTCAATGAATGTCACAAATAATTTATAATGCTGGGAAGCTCTCTAGGTTGAGTGCGCAATGTTGGCAACCATTGTAAAACACCCGAGTGTAGAATATGTTAAATAGCAGATGAAAAAATAAAACTGGATTTTCCCTAAAAAGTCAAGTTATCTAATAAGTGATAGAGGAGAAGAGGAAAAGTAAGGCAGGAGTAGCATTTATCTTGTGTGAAACAGACTGAACTATGATTACTGCTCAGAATTGTAAGCAGTAAAAATAATGAAGACAAATCTTACAGAATCAGTTTGACACTTATCCAGATGCTGTAGTGCACAGAATGCAAAGTCAAATGTATTTTAGGTGTGAGAGGGAACGCTGGTTCACAGTATGGTGGAACTGGTATTCATCACAGACCTGTGACAAGAGCTCGGGCATGAGGCTGGTGTCCGTGTTAAATTTTTTTAATAGCTGTTGACAGTTGCCTTGAATGCAACTAAGAAGTGCACCCACTTGTAAGCTGGTTCATAAATTTCCTTCTTGGTGCTTTTGTTTTCATGCTTTTCTAGAAAAAAACTGGAGCAATTCATATGACTTGTTCAAAGATGTGTGATGGCATGGGAATGTCTTTTTGTCCTCCTTGAGAGGGGAGGTGGAGGGTAGCAGAAGGGAGACCTGGAAACTCCAGATTTCCTCTGGAGGATCCCCCTTAGAGTTTTTGGGATTATTATCCAATATAGGTTGGCGTGTATGGTGGGTTGTATATTTCCATGTATGCGTTATAAGTTGTCTGCAGCCAGTCTAGAGTTTTTAAATCTTGGATTGGTTGTGCAAGATAACCAGTTCTTTAGCTCCTGTGCTGTGTGTGTGTTAAGTTGCCAGATGTGTGTATGGTCCAGGACTTGAATCTGACAAGTTACTACAGCCTCAAAAATATGCAAAGTCATATTCTGAAATATCGCAGCTGCAGAGGTGTAGACCTAGAAATATGGCTGCTTGAGTCTTCAGGAGTCTAGAGTGAGAGTTGTTTTGACCTTTTCTATCCTGCCAATCTTGATGTTAAATTTCCTATTGCTGGTTGCCCTGGAGGGAAGGGAGGGTGGGAACTCTGCTGCTAGTGAGAATTTGAAAGATCAGGAAAGGAAATGGAAGAGAGAGAGAGAGACAGGAAGGGGAAGAGCTTTAGAAAGGTGAAATAACTCTAGTAACAAGAAGATCTGATTTTCTTTGTGCACAGTAATACATTTGATGATAAATAAATGGTTTGGGTTACTGCTAGAAAAAGACCTTCTGCCTTTGATCCACATGCAGCCTGGTGTTCTCATCTGAGGGAGACTGTGTATGGCTGATTGGGGACAGGAGTGCATATTTGGACTGTAATGAAGTACAGAATCTGGCTCACCGCTCAAAATGCAGTTGGCGTTCCTTGTCTTGACCGACTGCTGGCAGATGGCCTGGCTCTCAGGTTGACTGGCGGCCCTGTGCTCCTCAGCCTGCTTCTTCGCTATGAGCAGGCTGTCATCTAGCCCGGTAGGAGAGCAGTAGCTTTCCTTGTCTCAGCAGAGCGCTCTGTTTGTATTTCCAGTACTTTCCCCAAATTCAATTAAAAGGTGACAGTATAGATGTTGCAAAGTGGTTGTTACAAAAGGCACAGAACTATTTGCGGTTTGCTGTCCTTGGATTGCTTAGAAACACAGACTTTAAACAAGTGTGTGTATGTGAGAATGATCTGTAAGCTCAAGAGGTGACTTGCTTTAGAATTATGACTTAGTGTTAGCACATCACAAATGATGAGTAGAAAATGATGGTATAGTTTTGGATCTTTAAAGACATAATTGGAATTGGAAAACCTTCTATCTTGTGAATAGAGAAGAGGTATTTTTATTTTCTTCAGTAGTTGAAAACCAAAGGTCTTCTGAGAATCACCTTGACAAGAAAATCTATTAATGTAAGATAAAACAAAAATGTGGTATGGTACATTTACATAGATGTGTGTTTTTGATGCTGTAAACTTTTTTCCTACTGCACAGTATTAAAAAGTGAGCCTTTGCAATATACACAGTAAGTAAACCCAGTGATTTTTACTTTCAAGCACTTAGTACCAATTCTCTCCAGTGTTGCAAAGTCACGTAGCTCCAGTCGAGTAAGGAGTTGAATTGCATCTGATTTTTTTTTTTTTTTTGGCTGACATTCAAACCACCTCATTGCTGTGTCAAGTGCAGTTGGTATATCTGAATGGGATGGGCAATGCTGCGTCGTGTCATCTTTTCAAATGTTTTTTTTTTTTTTTTTTTCTGCTGTTTTCACTGCTGCAGTGATCTCATCATTTGTAATTTGATGTCCAGGTCTATGTGTTAACTGTGTAGCCAGTTGTTAGTAGTGCTTCTGTTACAATCACTGCAGCTGCTCATATCATGAAGTAAACCATCTGAAGCAGTATCTGAGACTCCTTCAAATTTTTTGTTAGTGAATTTATCAGTGTTAAATTACTGAGGCTCTGATTTCCTCCCCTGCATGGTAGTGTGTTGTCTGAGTTATTCCCTCCTTGCTATTTATTGTGAGATGCTACTTCCCCATTGCTGCTAGTAAGCTCCTGCTTGCAGTATTTTTTGAGAATCTGGATAACATTTGGACTGCTGAGTTTTAAAACTCTACCTCAAGTTGTAAAATTTCTGGGAGGTTTAATGGAGATTCTCATGGTGTATGTGGTGATAGGCACCTACAGCATCCTGTATTACAGGTCAGTATAATCAGCTTTATATATTTTTAAAAATATAAATCGGGCAATAATCTGCAACTTTGGAAACTTTATAGAGGTTCTTAAACAGTATTACTGCAGGCAACTTGAAGGTTCTCACTTTGGCTTGGAAGCTATGGGCTTCTGGGGCATGGACATCTGTCTCCATCTGAAAATTTAAGTCGCCATTACTTTTTGATTTCTCGGACACTTCTGGCCATTTTAAAATTTCCTGTATAAAAAATTTAAATAAAAAAGACTGGACGTAAACTTAATACATTTTCATGGTATTTTGCTTTTGTTTGGATGGTGGTTAGGCATAGAAAACATTATTTCTGGACAGTGCTGTTCCTTGGCATTTGTCGGAGAAGCTGTATATTTGGTCTTTGTAATGTCTTTTCACCCCTTGTATGCTGTTTGAATCTTGTGGATAACTTCAAATTTAGGTGAAAATTTTTGGAATTTTCAGAGCTTTTTTTTTCTTTTTTTTTTTTTTTTTTTTACTGCTTTTCTAAAACTGCCTTCCCCTGCCCCCCAACAAATGTAGGGAGGTAGGAATATAATGCATATGCTACTTTGCGACCCTCTGAGTCTTCTTGCCAGGTGACTAGTGTAGCATAGGCTGCCTGTGGTAGTGGGAGGGGTGTCTAAGCAGGTATTGGAAGCCTGAAGTTTGGTGGCACGGATCTTTTGTGGAGGTATGGGAGGGAGGCTGAGAAGGAGGCTCAGGCCCAGAGGCTAAGAAAACTTTCAACTTAGACCAAGGTGCCAGTTTTAAAAGGAAAACATGGAGTCTTAATAAAACGTTTTAAAGAGGACACCCATAACTTTCCACAGCCTTTTCCTTAAAGAAGCTTTCAGTAGACACTAGAGAATAAAAACTGAGGAAAAAAATCAGCAAATAATCCGACTAGAGGCAAAGATCTTGTTTGGACCACATTCTTGTATAATATTTGAGCAACTTTGAGGTACAAATCGATAGTACACCAAGTACTGATGCTCATGGCTTTTTAATCACTTCGCACACAGTTGTTTTACGCTATACCTGTCTGTCATGTTTCCATGGCTTCCAGAGTATCATCAATTTTTTTTTTGTATAATAGTAGAAAACAAAAACATGTTTTCATAGTTACATGTGACTGATGGGTTAATAGTGAGAAGCAAGTGCCAACTTCTGCTGTAGCTGGCATTTGGACAAAAGCTCTATATGAATTATTGTTTTCTTTAACCATGCTTTGGTAGTTGACTCCGCACTGTATATTAATGCAAGGTTCTAAAGCAAATGTGCTCCATCAGTATAACTGCAGGAATGGTTTACACTGTCAGCTCTGTGACTTTAGTTATGCCTCACTTCACTATAGCTGGAGATGCACCATGAAAAGCTTGATCTGTGCTAGTACACAGATAATCCTCTAGGAATTTACATAGGATCTCAGCTTCACAGTTCCAAAATCCTGTAATCTGCTGTGGAAAATTCGAGAATGAGGTCATTCTAAGGGGAGAGTGATGCTGACCTTAAAAATGCCCCTCTTCCTGTTAGTGTTCTTTGGCGACAAGGTCTTCTTCCAAGAATGAGTAGATTCCTGAATTTTTTTTTCTGGGAAGGTGCTATTACCTGGAGTACACTTGTCTGCATGTCACTGTAAGTGACTTTGCAGTGGTTAAAATTTTTTGCATGGTGATAGGAACTGGAGAACCAGAAGTGCATGAGGGAAGATTGTGAGCGATCCAGAATTCACAGTGCTTGCTTAGCAGAAGTGTTGTTTCAAGATGCTGGACAATTGTCCATAGATTGAGTACTAGTTAATGGTTCCTAAATCTACTGTTCCACTGTTCTAGTCTAGCCTTTTTACAGCCGATGCCTTTGATGTGCTG
>NW_009260667.1:3636032-3675897 GCF_000687185.1 Egretta garzetta
CCCAGGGTGGTGGAAGCATTAGTGTACAGAGATGTCAGCCCAGTAATGAATCTAGGAAGCGGAGGCATGTGGGATGCTGATACTCAAGGATTATATGGCAAGGAAGAGAAGAATTCATGCGGAGGCCAGCTACTGGAAGCCACAAGTGCAGCCTTCTATTTATGATGTTTGACCTTTGCTTTACAGTTTAATGGGCTTTATTGCTAATTCTTTTTTTCCTAAAAGGCAGACATTATTTTCAGGAGACTTTTGTCCAATGTAGTTGTTTTACAGTGATACAATTTTAATCTAAACATTCTGAAATCTCTGACAATATGACATCTGCTTAGGTAACTAGTTTATTTTCAGCAGTGCTGGTTATAGCCAGTTCTTTACATAATTGTAGCTAATGAATTGATAGCCCCTGGAAGAATTTGTGCCAAAATGTGATGTACTGTTATAAAAAGTTTTTGAATTAAGTCTCTGTGGTTTTCCGAGGGAGCTTTATCCCTCTGTGTAGAAGACAGTTTTGACCGATATGTTTCACTTTCTCCTACCGCCTCCCCCTCAGAAATGAAAGCAAAAATATGCATGCAGTTTACTTTCTTGTGTGCAACTTATCAGTTCTTTGTGAAGGAGATCAGTGTCATCTTCCCCCTTATCCCACTCTGACAGAACAGGAAAGGATTGCTATTTGGCAAGTAATTATAACTTGTCTGTATGCCAATATGCTGCTTTTAAGTTTTTCCCTATGCAGCTAAAACCTTTAGTTTCTATTTCATACCCCAAAATTAATTCAAAATATTAGATGTAGTTGGAAGATAATGGCACTGGTAGCTGGCATGGGTTTCCTGCAATCAGAGTAAAAATATGAAACAAATATATGCTGTATGTGGTCTGAATTGAAACGCTAAAGTTGGTGGTGTACTTCTGTGTTTTTTGCAGAGAGCCAGGCTAGGTGGAAAAGTTGCCACCTAGTTAAGTTCGATTAACCAGACGGTCTCAAGGTGATTAGCCTGCAGTTCATGTTGAGCAGCCTCACTGTATAAACATGTTTAGCCTGGGCTGTGCTGGCACAAAAACTTCTGTGCCACTGTGGTGAACTTAGACTGAGGGACTGATTTGACTCAGAACTATGAGGTAAAGGTTATTTCTTTAAGCCAAATCAGTTCTGTGATCTCATTTGTTGTTTGAGTTTGCAAACGCTTGAGCTGATGAAAGGTGTGCATGGAACAGTGACTGTACAAATTAGTGCTGTTGCTGAGAACTTAAGGCTTCCCATTTGGGTAAATCCTTGCATTTTGTAAGGAAAGGAAAAGGTGGAGGTAGTTACAGATGTGAGTGAAGTTGATCAAGGAGGACTGAGGACCAGGCTGAAATGGGGGGGAAGAAAGTGATTTGACTTAATTCTAAACCCAACAGCTGAAGCCCAGGAAGAATGAGATAAAGGACTTCCATTCTCCATGACTAAAAATTAGCGCAACTTGGGTGTAACTTTTTTTTTAATCTCTTCACTTTTGCTCTTGGTAGTGACTTTTCATCTGTGTTAGAAATCTTCCTGGAGGACTTGGCAGCAAATGTCTGATCTCCACTAGGAAGCAAATATTAAAGAGACTGATGAGCAATCAGTTAAATTGAAAGATATATATATTTCCCCCCCCCCATTGCAGTTTCTCCCACATAAATTGGTATGTGTGGTACCCTCCAAGTGATAAGTGTTACCATTTCAACTATAGCAGCAAGTAGAACTAGTGGCTTTCATTTTAAGTCTGTCATCTCTTTTTGAAAAACTCTATAATTTGCAATATCATCTGCGGAGCCTGAAACTGTCTACCACATCCTCTCTAAAAATGCTTCTGGATACAACTGTTCAAACACATTTCAGATTAAAAGTTACCTTGTGATTTATGATGTAGTGAGTTGACCTTGGCCAGCTGCCTTGTGCCCACCCAGCCATGTTCTCAGTCTCCCCACCTCAGCCAGGCAGGGGGAGAAAATAAGATGGAAAAGCTCATGGGGCAAGACAAAGACAGGGAGATCACCTACTGATTACCATCACAGGAAAACCTGACTCGACTTGGGGAAAATTAATTAATTTATTGCCAAGTAAAATAAAGTTGGATGGTGAGAAACAAAGACAAAATTAAACCACCATCTTTACTCCCCTTTTGCCACACTCAACTTCAGTCCTTCACTCCTGACTTTTCTACCTCCCCTGTCCCTGATGGTTGCAAGGGGATGGGGAATGAGGTTTGTGATCCGGCCATAACAGCTCCTCTCTCTGCCGTTCCTTCCTCCTCATGCTTTTCCTGTGCTCCAGCATGGTCTTCTCTGTGGGCTGCAGCCTGGATGTCTGTTCCCATCTGGTTCTCCATGGGCTACAGGGAATCTCTGGAGCACCTCCTCACTCTCTTTTTCTGACCTTGGTGTTCACACTAGTTTTGCTCACGTTTTTTCCCCTCACTATTGTCTCTGTGTAATGTTTTCTAGATGGTTATGCAGTTAAATTAGACCACATCAAATACAAGTTTTACGTCCCAAAGAAGTGAGGCAAGCTGATGTGTATTTCTTTCAGTCTGGGTACCTCTTTCATTTTACCAATAACTTTCTTTTAGGCCACCTTGGGACTACTCAAGCAGCGTTGCATCCTATTGTTCCTTTTATAAATGGTCAAGGCTACCAAAGAAGTTTGTTTTGTAGCCAGCAGTTTGGAGACCCTTGCTTGTAGCACCTGTGGAAGAAACTTAGCAAGAGATGGACAGATTTCATTCATTCGTACTGGTGGAAGATGCTGCTACCCACAGCCAATGCCAACTGCCAATCAGTTTCTGTTGGAAGTTACTGTCCTCTGCTAGGTGGTTTGTATGCTGTCAGTCAACATTTTTCAGGTCAAAAATCTAGTTAGGAGAGCCCAGCTCACTTTTCTTGAGTTGAATTGGGAATGCTGGCAGGGTTTACTTTCTCAGTAGATTTACAGGATGGTGTTTTCCAGCAAGGGGGCAGTAACAAGCACTGGGAGTTGAGCTGTGAGCTGTAATTCCTGCTGCAGATTAAGTCTTATTGGGACAAAGATAGTCATCCATCATCTGTCTTTCCCGATCTGTTCAGAATAAAGCCACCTAGGGTTAGTTGAACCTACAGGTAAAGGTGGATATTACCTAAATTTTTTCAGTGACTGAAGTAGATTAGAGAGGGCTTGTACTCTGCCTTGGCCTGGCAAAGTTGTAGGGGTGTAACCTCCGTCTTGGTAGGTGATGCTGAAGGTAAATTACTTGACTACTGCATAGAGAATTGAGCTAGTAAATGTGCTGCTGGAAATACAAGGAAAGAATCATTCCCCTGAGACTTTGCATAAAGATGTGGTATTGTGCCATTTTAAATATTTAACAGCTCTAAGACCTGCAATATTTTCTCTTTGTGTAAGAGGCCTTATTAATGTTTTCTGTTTTGAAGTTTCAGAATAATTTTATCACAGCTATGTTGACCTTGAAGTCTTAAATATGCATAAAGCTGCTAGTCATAAGGATGCTTTTCTGTAGTCTCAACACTATAAAAGGTTGCTAGATAACTTTATAACAAGTGAGAAGATATACAGAGTCTTTGGTGTTTAAGACTTTTATAGATGGATGAAGACTTTAATTTAGCAGTTTACCATCTGTTACTGAAATTAGCCCTGTTGGTAGTTAAGCTTCTTCCTTTGGAATGAGGAGGTAACCTCTGCATTTCCTTTTTAGGTTGGTTACAGAATAGTAATTGTTATGTTAGTGTATCTCTGTGGTTAACGCTGCAGTCTCGACTCTTTAAACCAGCCCTTTCACCAAAAGGAGCAGTCTGTTCTCCCATCCTTCTGACAGCATGTGTTTGCACCCTCCCTTTTGTTGGCATGGCTGTTTGTGCGGACATGTGGTGAACTGCATCAGGAACTCCTCTCTTGCATGATTTTTTTTCTTTTTTTTTTCTGCCAGATCAGCCACATGGAATGTTTCACCATGAGGTCGAGAGACAGCTATACAGGCAAAAGTGAAGGTTGCATAATAGGCTGAAGTGGAGAGGCAGAACAGCTTTTTTCTTCCTTTCCCCAGTGGCCGCTCATTTATCAGCTTAAAATGTTCAGGCTTTGCAAGGTGTTGGGAATTCTCTAAGCTCCCTTTGTTCTAATGGATTTTATGAATTTCACCAGGTGATTTCACAGCTGATATTAAAGGACTGTGTAGAGCAGAAGACCATGTTAGATACTGTCAAAGTGTATTCAATTGTAACATCTTGCTAAAGACTACTGTATTTAACTTGTGGGTTAATATGCAGAATTTTTTACTTATTGAAGGTAACTGTAGAGCAGCAATATTGAATATGAAATAAGAAAATGGGGGTGTCAGGAAATTGAGCCTGCAGACCGCTGAACTACTAAGCAAAGCAAATTTGGCTGAAGATGTGGAGCTTGAATTTCTTCCTTGAGCTAGTTTGTGCTGACTTTGCAAACAAGCTGCTTTCTTGAATTCTAGTGGCCTTCATACAGTAGCCTTAAAATTTCCATGTTTTGTACATGCTAGATCCTGATTTGTTCTTAACTTTTTTTAGCCACATCCCTTGGCACGCAATGTGAAATTTGTGGTGATTAACTACTGCTACAGTACAGGGAATGGAATTGCAATTATTTTTCCAAGCAAAGAATATAGTACTCCTTTCCAAAAAGCAATGAAGAAGCTGTAAAAATTGTCTAATCCCATGCAACAACTTCTTCCTTCACTACTGGAGCGGTCTTTGTCAGACAGGTGAAGCTCAGCTCAGCTGTAGTGGCTCTGCTATGTAAGAAATAATGTTTGGGGTTGGTGTTTTGTTTTTTTTTTTTTTGCAAATACTTGCACACATGAGTTTTCTGATCGTAGTTATTTGCCAATATGCCACCAACTGATCCTGCCTTAGTCTGCTGATAGCAAGTAAGCCTTCTGAATTAGCTTTTTGTTTTCCAAAAATGTAGTGTACAGAAATATTTTTTTTTAGTTGTTTTGACTGAGGCCTTGTCAGCTTGAGGCTTCTATAAACACTTCTGCAAGGCTGGAAATGATTAAAACAGTAGTGTATTTCTAATGGATTTCTTCTTTGTATGCTTTTTCATATATCTGTATGCTCTAACAATTTATTTCTGTGCATGTTTGTATGGAAGCATCTTCTGGGTTGTTCAGATCACTCCTTAAAGCAGGGCTCTGTCTTGTTCTGGGTGTATGAACCAGGAGCATCCTGGTGGTTATGTCCGCTTTTCAGTAACTTTTCCTTGCACTGAAGGCAGGATAACCAAGCAAAAGCTCAAAGAATGAAACATACCTCCCCCTGTAAATGGATCTCTCGTGTTTGTGTGGCTTCTCTTGGTCTTGGCAACCCGAAACCCCCTCACCACTACCTCTTGCTCTGTCAGACTCTTCTAAAGATGACAGCGTGCTCTTTTCCTGAGGCATCTCGTCCTCTCAGGTTATCGTAAAAACAGGTTGAGGGTTTCTCCCCCCTCAGGTACAATTAGTTTTCAATTTAATGTCTTCATAGAAGAATAGCTATGCAGAATGTCAACTACACCATCTGTCCCATCCGTATCATCTGTCACTCTACTTCAGGCCACCTGTGTTAATAAGAAAAGCTTTGCTTTTGCTTGTCAAAACACCTTCAATGCTTCTGTGTTTTTTAAACACTTAATTAAAAATAACAAACATAAAGTTGTGGGGGGTATAACCAGTTGTGAATGACAGTATTGTGTGGTTTGTGGTTTTTTTAAAGCGCTGATTGGCATGTATCTGCATTTTGGTTTATTAATCTTTTTTAGTCAATGGGAATCATGACATGAACTTGGAATTCTAAAAAGTGGAGTAAAAGCAGGAGTGAGAAGAGATCTCAATCTAAAAACATTGCAGAGTACAACAAATAGAAAAAAGTGCCTATGGCAGCATGGAATACTTCATTAAATGCTTTAGAGCTCAAAATTATGGTGGTTTGACCCTGGCTGGATGCCAGGGGCCCACCAAAGCCGTTCCATCACTCCCCTTAACCAGATAGAGGAGAGAAAAGTAAATCAAAAGGCTCGTGGGTCGAGGTAAGGACAGGGAGAGATCATTTTATCAGTTACCATCACGGGCAAAACAGACTCAACTTGAAAATAATTAATTTATTATCAATCAAAATCAGAGAAGGAGAGGGGAAAAACTGCTAGATCTTAAGAACCTTCCCCCCACCCCTCCCTTCTTTGTGGGCTCAACTTCACTCCCAGCTTCTCTACCTATTTGCCCCAGCAGCACAGGGGGATGGGAATGGGGGTTGAGGTCAGTTCATCACACGTAGTCTCTGCCGCTTCTTCTTCCTAGGGAGAGGACTTTTCCCCTGCTCCAGTATGGGGTCCCTGTCATGGCAGACAGTCCTCCATGAACTTCTCCAATGTGAGTCCTTCCCATGGGCTACAGTTCTTCACGAACTGCTCCAGCATGGGTCCATAACTTCCATGGGGTGCGGTCCCTCAGGAGCAGACTGCTCCAGCGCTGGGTCCCCTGCGGGGTCACAAGTGGTGGAGATCTGCTCCAGCGTGGGCCTCCATGTGCGGCAGGGGGACAGCCTGCCTCACCATGGTCTTCACCATGGGCTGCGGGGGAATCTCTGCTCCAGTGCCTGGAGCTCCTCCTCCCCCTCCTTCTTCACTGACCTTGGTGTCTGCAGGGCTGTTTTCTCTCGCATCCTCTCACTTCTCTTCTTTCTCTGGCTACTGAGGCGCAGCCATTTTTTTTTTCCTTCTTAAATATGCTATCACAGAGGCGCTTCCACTGCCGCTGATTGGATTGGCTTGGCCTTGGCCAGCGGCGGACACAGGGAAAACTTCTAGCAGCTTCTCACAGAAGCCACCCCTGTAGCCCCCCCACTACCAAGGCCTTGCCACAGAAACCCAATACAAAAATACATCCTGAAACCTCTTCTGTAAAACTCTCTTCAGTATACTAGAGGAGAGCTAATAAGAAACACTTAAGTGCTATGCTGGAACACTTATTTGATGGAAATTTGTATTCCTATGAGGACAGAATTCGCTGCTCTATTGTAATAACATTTATTGTGAGCAGCAGAACTGCAAAACCTGGTTTTCTGTAAGTTTGTCCTTTTTCGTCTTTAGCATGTTAATATTTGGGTGCCCTAGCTCTTTTTATCCTTACTGGCATTTTTTTTTTTTTTGCCAGGCAAGAATACGTACTTGGTTGGAATAAACTTGCCAAACAGCATGTAATATCAGAGTTCTTTCTCTTTGGTAGCACCAAGCTTGGTTTCTCTCTTAGCCACTGACAGCTTACAAAATGTACAGAGAAGCTGAAATTGAGCAAAGGGTTCAAAGGCAGTTTTGGGGAGGAAGGGGGAAGTAACAGATTGGACAAAACTTACTTCCTCAGCTAAAAAACTGTTAGAAGGATTTTTGCCTAAAAAGATACTGAAAAGTGAAGTATTGCGTGTCCGTGATCTTCCTGATTAGTTAAAAAAAGGTGTGAAGTTAAAAGTTTATTTAGAAGTGATTTATTTAGTTATTTAAACATGTTTGAGAGGCTTTTTCATTGGGTAACCATCCTCTGGGGAAAGTAATACAAAATTTCAAAATAAGAGCAACATGTCGTTAAACATTGTTTGTTGATTGAGTCCACATCCCGTGACTCTGTTGTGGGTGACCTACAGTGTGGGGTTGGGGGTTTTTTTTGGTAATGTACACTTAAAAAAAATAAAATCTTTAAGCAGCTTGCTTTCCTGACCTGGTGCATAGTGTTCCCCTGTGTACTGACAACTCTCTCAAATATAACTTATTTCTCCAAGTCTTATGGCAAATCAAATTAATTTTAGCATCAGCATGTCTTTAACTGGCCATCTTACTGTAAAATGTGGAAGTCATGTCCCTGCTATCACCTTAGAACTGGACCTACTTGTATGTTTAAGCATTTTATGTGCTTAGTCCTTAAAATGTTAACTGTTTGATTAAATTCTCCCTTTCTGTTCCTTTTCCATGTTTCCCCCCAAAATATATTGAAGGTATTATAAATTTCTTCGTAACTGAAGGGCAAAAGCCTTGTTTACTGTCAGAATTCAGCAGGTGGTGTTGGTGTATTTAAGTACAAACATTTCACATCCTTTTAATAGATGGCATTTTTCTTGTGTTTTTCCTAGCCCAACAAGCTTGTCTGTGTTGCACTGTTTTACAAAGATGCCTCTTCTGAACTGAAGATGCTTCTTGGCTTTTGCATAAACCGCCAGTGATGTATGTTCACAGGAGTCGCGACCTATCGTTTTGTGTGTGTCGGAGAAGTTTAGCCTGGTGCTTGCTCTCTTGGCACGATGGCTGCATTGCAGCCTGGCGAGTATGAAAGATGAGCACCCACCAATTTCCTCACAGATTTCTTGCAAGTTTTCCTCCCCAGCTCTGTCTGAAAGCAGCTTCAGTTACGCTGATAACGGCGGAGCTCTACGCGCAGCGCAGGAAGTGAGACGTACTCACTTAAAGCATTTTCCATCTAATATTCACGTTCCACAGGGGGCCCGTATGGGTTCTGAGTAGCCTCAGCACTTAGTGTAGCTGTATGCAGCATAAATGCTTTTCTTTGCACTCCCCTCTTCTGTGGTGTTTCATAGCAAGATAACTGTGGCTGCTTAATAGAGAGGCATAAAGGGCTGTCTGAACGTGGTGACGTGTGAGCAGTGGTATAGCCCCTTCAGTATAATGCGGTACCTCGATTAAAAGAACAGTTTTTCTCATACGTGGGCGCTCTCATTGTTTATTGACAAATGGTTTCTAGTGGCAGAATGTGCTGCTCGCAGCCAGGCGTTGCTCCCCCAGTTAGGCTGGCAGGTAGAAGTGCTGATGCTGCTGCCAGAGAACTGCTGATTCTGGGTTATTTTAAGCCAGGATTGGCTGCCCGGTGTGGTTACAGTCAGCATACTGGCATAACTAGGGAGCCAGTCTGGGGACCAGAACGACTGAGTGGGGGCTAGGGATTGCTGAGATCAGCCAGCTATTAAAATGTGTTACCCTTTTTATTTAAGACTCTTTTTTTCTTTTAAATTTGAGCATGCCTATAAGAACCAAACCCATGATCTGCCTGCTATCTGGCGAAGTCCAGGTGGTAGCAGCTGTGAAGCTTAAAAATTGGGTCTTTGTTAAGTTCTTCCTTTTTTAATTTCAAGTTGGCTTGCTATATTAGTCTGTATTTGGCATAAGACACTGTTTTCCTCTGCCAAAACTGTCTAACTGTAATAAGCATATGACCCCTAATAGGTGGAAATCCAGATTCTCGCTTACCTGCGGCAGCACTTGCACTGAAACCTTGCTGAAAGAAATGGAGAATGTTTTATGTGTTTGCAGGGATAATATATAGTTTCTTACTGACTTTCATACCACTGAACTAAAGCTTTAGGCATTCACTATAACTGCTTTTCTACAGAATTACTGTACAAGTAAATACCAGCAGAACAGAAATTCTGAGTAAGTTATAAATTTATATGTGTGTAATTTATAAAAAATATACTTGCAGAAATGAGTGCAGACAGCACTAAGCTTGGGTGACCTTTCAGTAAGGTGTGTGAGTGGCATTGGCTACTAATGCCTATGCAGACAAGTAGGCAATATGTAGTCACAACAAGGAATTAGACCAGATAAATTTATTTTTATGTTCGTGTATGTACATAGTAATAACTTCAATATTATGATTTGTAGGACCTTGACAATTTTAAGATGAATAACTGGATTTTGGCATTAATTACTGTGACTTCATGTCTTTATATTATGTATTTGATTTTTTTTTTTGCCAGAGAGGTGTTATTTAACTACATCAAGACAGCCGTATCACTTAAATGCTGTGTGAATTTATTTCTACACAATGCCAGTATTGTAACAGTCCAGTTATGTTTGAAGAACGTATTAAGCCAAGTAGAGGTAATTTGTCTATTTCGTGCTTGTATTATTGCTATTGAAGGCACACAGAATAAATATGCTATAAAACTTGAATAATACATTAATATTACACCTACAAGTTACCGTTTTTCTTCAGTAGAAACGGGATAATTTTTCTTTGCGAAAGCCAACACAAAGGTGGTGAAAGAATTCACTCTACATAGTAAAAACAAGCTAGAGGAAAAGCAGGAAACGGGGCTAAAATTACCCGAGGAAGTGAGGCTTCGGCAGGACTTCTCGTCTCTGCCTAATGTCCTGTGGCCCGTTTTGGCCTTGGGTTCTTTTTTGTAAGAAGGAGCAGCATCCTGCTTGTAAGACTCGGGAAGGCTGGCAGCCGAGGAGAGGGAGAGGTGTGCAGGATTTGGCCAGTCTGTCCTCTCGATGCATTAGTGGGATGGATGGTCAGGACGTGGGCAGCTCTGCGCTAAGGTCACAGCGTGGTGTCTGAGGTAGGACTGGTGCTGTGAGCAGAAGAATTGAGCAAGAATATGAATCTGTAGGATTAGGCTTCCCTAATTTTACAGAACAACTTGCCCCTCTCCAACTGTTTGGGATAACTTTAAACATGGTTATATGTAGGCTGAAAGCGCTCACACCGAAGCTATCTATCCATATATTTGTATAATACATAAAACATCCTGATAAACACCTTTAGTGTTGCAGGAGGGTAGTGCTTTGAATTCTTCAAAGTTGCATCTGATTCCAGTATAAATGTTCATCATAATAAACCAGTCCACTCTTGCTAGAGTAAGTCCTGAACACTTCCCGTGAGTGATTAGCCCTTTTGGTGCTTCACTTACGGGATTTTCTCTTTAAGGTAGAATGGGAAATGGTTTTGGTATTTTTATTGTGGTACTCCTTAAAGAGCTTTTAAGCATATTGAAAAATAACAGCTTGGCAGTAGGTTAATCAAAATTTAAGAAACTTGTTGAGGACAGCTTAATTGTTATCTGTTACCTTGTGCTATAGGAGCACACACTATTGTAGCAGTTGAGGGACCTGAAAGGAGATGCGTGCCGGTATACTGCATCCTCATCTTCTTTCTGCAGATGTTCTTTGACTTCAAGGCTTTTGTCTAACACGATCATTTCTGTGCATGTAGGCCACTAACTCATAATGAATACTGACTGCTTTAAAATAGTTTGTACAGGTCACGTTTATTTTGAATGGGTTGTAGTTGTTACATTGCCTCTTCTTTTTCTTCTAGGAAACCCAGCGCTTGCTGGCAGAGCCAGTCCCTGGGATAAAAGCGGAGCCAGATGAAAGCAACGCACGTTATTTTCACGTGGTCATTGCAGGTCCACAGGATTCCCCCTTTGAGGGTGGGACATTTAAACTTGAACTATTCCTTCCAGAAGAATATCCAATGGCAGCTCCTAAAGTACGTTTCATGACCAAAATTTATCATCCTAATGTAGACAAGCTGGGAAGAATATGTTTAGATATTTTGAAAGGTAAGCGCTACCTTGTTTTCTTTCTTTTGATGCTATTAAGTACAGGAACTTGCAGATTTCCCCTAAAAAGAGCATTCATTTGTTTAAAGAATACCTTGCTTATTCTTTAATCTGGGAGAGGAAAATTTGCTCTTTCTGTAGACTATGATGAATATGGTGTTTGATACTGCTATAAATGTCTCTTCAGATAAATGGTCCCCAGCTTTGCAGATTCGTACAGTTCTGCTATCAATCCAGGCTTTGTTAAGCGCTCCCAATCCAGATGATCCACTAGCAAATGATGTAGCTGAGCAATGGAAGACCAATGAAGCCCAAGCCATAGAAACAGGTGACGTATCTTGCACTTTTTTTTCCTGGCTTTAGGAAGTAGCTGATTGCTAACAGGTTGGGGAATATAAATCCCGGACCTCTTGTTGTGTGTCTGCAAGTTGCACACAGAATTACTGCCTGCAGTCATAGTCCAAGTACCCTGAATGTGCCTGCGGTGGTCTGTTTTCAAGTCTGTGAGGCCTGATGGAAGAAAAGCATGCTCTTGATCTGTCTTTATCTTGAGTTTTCACGTTCCTAAATTGCAAGCGTGTCTAATTTGGACTCGTGGTAAAATAAAAGCACACACCACTGCTTTTTCTGTAAAGCTTAAGGAACAGATTATCCAGTTTCAGACAGTACATCTCTTCCATGCCTGCTTCTGTGGCAAGCTGTAAATGGATTGAAAGAATTGTTACATTCTGCCTCTGCGCTTCTGGACCCACTGCAGTCAGGCCACTTCAGCAGCTGTCAACTTTTATGTGTTATAGGAGTTCAAAATTGCACTTAAAATCTCAGAACTGATATATTTTTTTATACTTGCAGCAGCGGTATAGAAATGATCTTTAAAAATAAGCATTCAAAATGACTTTGATAAAGCCTAAAAATACATCTTTTCTTAAATGTGTTTCTTTTTCTTTACAGCCAGAGCATGGACTAGGCTATATGCCATGAATAATATTTAAATGCGCTTTGAACATCAAGTGTGCATCACTTCTCCTGTTCTGCCAAGACCTCTTCCTTTTTTTGTTTGCATTTAATGGACACAGTCTTAGAAACATTACAGAATAAAAGCCCAGACATCTTCAGTCCTTTGGTGATTAAATGCACATTAGCAAATCTGTGTCTTGTCCTAAATCACTATTGTACCGCATGAGCAGAGGCTAGAAGTATCATCTGGATTGTTGTGAAATTGTTTAAAAGCAGCATCACATCTCTGCTTTTAATCATTTTTCCCATCATGGTTTAAGTATAAGCACTGTGAATGAAGGTAGGCAGGGTTAGCTGTGGGGCTTTTTGTTTTAATTTTGTGGGCTCCTCCTCCCTTTTTATGGTGATGCTAATTGCATTGGTAAAAGCAGCTAACCAGTTATACTTTAGAATATACCCTCTAGCCCAGTCTAACTTAGACGCTGTAGGTGGACAAGCTTCATTGTTTGAACAAAAAATGGGAACATTAAACATCCATCACCTTCACTAATAATATTGTGATTCTGCTGTCAAGTGTAGAAAAATCCCTCCAAGAAAAAGCTTGTGACCATTTTGTATGGCTTGTCT
The DNA here is from genome assembly GCF_000687185.1 of Egretta garzetta. NCBI lineage: Eukaryota > Metazoa > Chordata > Aves > Pelecaniformes > Ardeidae > Egretta > Egretta garzetta. The sequence goes on from NW_009260667.1 coordinate 3,648,999, forward strand.
GGAAAATCTCCTGTAAATCTTATGTTTTAGTAAAATATTTTTTGTTATTCTACTTTGCCTTTGTACAGTTTATTTTGCTGTGTTTTCATTTCTCTAATGTGACAATCGTATTTAAAAAAACTGAAACCAGAATTGACAGTTTGTCTTCACCAGTCTGACAGATTAAACAGTAAAGAGGTGGAATTCACAAGATTTTTTTGCTTCTGTTTGCTGACTTTTTTTTTTTTATTAGCTTGTGATATTATGTGGGTGACCTTACCAGGCCAATTTAATATGAAATTGCATTTGGAGTGACTTTGAGAAACAAGTCTGTGATGTAACCATTGTAACCATCATTTTAGTAATGCCTTGATAATGCGTTTTCATGGAAATAACCGTAATCAAGTAGGAGGTTGAGAGTAAATGACAGTACTGATTATGAGTATCTGCATAACTTCTCCTTGCTGATTGCCCTCAGGTGTTAGGCTACACAGTTTCCTACCTTCTTTAATTCCTGCCCTCTATTAACACAAAATACCGGTGCGCAGAACCACTGTTGCAGCCAGTTGTGCATCAACTGGAGTTTGCTCAGCCACTTTCAGCTACTGCCTCCTACCAGTGGTATTTTCTACAAGCCTTATTAAGCTACTTGCTTGAGCAACTGGTCTGCTTAAATAGCAACAGAGTTTCTTTATTGGAGGGAGGGAAAGTGAGTAAAAACTTCCTTCTCATCCTTGTTTTTTGTGTATGCATCTTGTCTGGGAGTTCAGCATCTCTTCTGGGAACCTGTCTTACTGCTTTCCTTAATTTCTTGTATCCCTATTCTCTTCCTTTCCCCAAGCCCTCTCCCTCACAAAAAAAAAAAAAAAGCAGCTTAACAGCTTTTGGTGAGGCCACCCTGAAGTGTATAAATGACGGCGTGCAGTGGTTGCGGTGGGGCGTGTCTTGTCGTGCGATTCCAGGGCTGTGGTTATGTAGTCTGTTGGTGTTCTCCCTCTTTCACCTCTTCTTACCCTAGTGTCATCTGAAATTTCTCTAGAACGTGGTGTATTTATTGTGCTCTTATGTAAGATGAAGAATATCTATTAAAACTATGTTTTCCAACAGACAGTGCTTTCAGTGGTTAGTAACCGGTGGTGTCCCTCAAAGTACGCTTTGTAACCTGGTTGAAGCTTGGTTTGGAATCCAGCTTTTCCACCAGACTCAGCTACGAAAAAAACAAAACCAAACCTGTTTCAAAAGTAGTTTCTGTGTTGAGTGTAAGCCCAGGCTGCGTTGTTCAGGGCTTGCAAGGAATTGTTTGTTCTTCAGAGTGGGTGAGCACCGTTAACCCTGCCCTCTCCTCACACGTGAGCCTGGGTTTGGGTCTGGCTGGCGCTCATCTCCTTTGTGCTGCTGATGTCGGCAACTTTTGGGCAGCCGAGAACAGGTGAGCTGTGTGGGAGAGCCCGGATTCACTTCACCCACCTCTTAAAGCTTTACCTTATGCTGGGTCTGCAGTGTTCCTCAGCTCTGTCCCGAGGACGAGTGGCACCCCCAGGGAACAGGGGCCCACTGAAGCACCCCCTGTGGAAGGTGGCTTTCCCTTCCTTCCTGAGAGACACGGGGGTCTGAACTGGCACTTAACGCAATTAAACTTCAAACTGGGTGGGATGAATCCAGACCCCGGGTGATTTAGCAGATGCCTGGTGTTTGTGTGTTCAGGGCTTAAAACTGCTGGAGTTGGCAGCTAACTGGGGGATGTGGTTAAGTTCTCGGTGGAACATTGTTAATGCATCGGTAGGCAAAAAATCCTCTGCCTCCGTTTGCTAGCGGCCGAGTAAGGTGGCTTGTAGAACCGTTCGAGTATGCAGTAGCCAGGGTGTGACTGGGTTATTTTTTTTTAACTATCATCTCAGCCAAATTGAGATTTTATTAAAGACATCCAGGCTGTGGATGTACAAGTCCATAGTGATGGTACATCTGAAATGAATGGTGTGAAAGTAAACTACCGTGTTTTAAACGCTTTAGAGTAGTTTCAAATGATAGTTGTAGTGAAGGAAACTTTATCTGGGCTTCCTGAAAACTAAAATTTGTTTGCCGTGGGGTCTATTCAGGCATGTTTTAATCCTTTTAAAGTTGATGATGTGTATTAAATAGTGAGTATTTAAATTTTAAAGCTGATTTAAGGGCCCTGTATAAAGCCAAGCAGGGAATTTCATTCTGTCTTATGCTGAGGAATGCGTGAAACTTTTAGGCTGAATTCTCTGAAGCCGGCTAGATACAACTTGCTCCCCAGTTAAGCGGGTGCGTATTCACAGCCAGTACCTGAGGCTCCCAGTGACTTCTGCTTCATCTGCCACTACAGCTGGTTGGCAAGCGCAGCTCTCCTGTAGGCAGCCTTAGTTTTGCTTCCATTTTTCTTGGATGCCTGTGGGATAAATTTTCGGTAAATCTCAAATAATCGTGTTTCCTCCTAGCATTACTGGTGCTGTGCCTCAAACGTCCTGAAATCCCGAGCAAGAGCGGCGATGTTGCATTTTATGTGCCGGTGCCTGGGTAGTGACCGTGCAGCTGTTGTGCCTGGGTTATCCCATGGGCTCTAAACCCACGCGTGCAAGATGCTTTTGCAGTAGCTTCCTTGAGATCAAGAGGAGGATGCGGGAGGCTTCTATTTTCACATAACCATTCCATGGTTGTAGTGTGTAGCCTCAGCGTGTAGCCCTGTTCTGTCACGGCCGTGCAGTGTATGAGCACCGGGATCTGATGGCACGGGGGGGTTGTGTCTTAGCTGACTTTAGTCTAAACCAAGTGAAACGTTGCTTCAGTAGCTTTCAGGGAAGTGTATTTCCAATGCACTGAGATTATTGTGGAACATCCGAATGGACCAGTAACATCAAAAACTGGGACATCTCCATTTATGTACATTCCTTTGGGGATTTTTCTTTTTGTTTGAGGGTTACTCTTAAAGTAAATGTCTGGTAGGTTTTGTCAATAACATGTCTTGACTGTAATGTGCTATGGACACTGAAATAAAAGGAAGAGTGATTATTCATTACATAGGCACTGAGCTTCATTTAACCAGTGGGCTGCCATCAGTGTGCAGTACAGCTTCCTAAAAGCTTAAAATAAGGAAGATAAACATTGATACCTTCTCTCATAACTCATTTTCCAGTTGCTGTGGCTTCCCCCCCGCCTTGTATGGGGAGGGAAGAGCAACACCTCTGTCCGAAAGCAGTCAGAGGGGACTGCTCTGGTACGCAAGCTCAAATTTCTAGTGCAGTCAAGTTGATAGATGTATTAAGCTTTGCTAAATCATGTTACTTTGTGCCATGCTCGTAAAGTTAATGATTACATGTCTGCTGTGACGGATATCGTGCCGTGTATTGCAACCTTTCCTCTCCAAGCGTGCAGGAAGATTTTAAAGCAAATCTCTGACTGTTGAGTTGCACTGGAGTACGTTAGAGGAGCAGCGTTGAGCAACTGCTTTACCTGGGCTGTTCGCTTTTGTGAACTCCCCATAGCACTTGATAAGGGGTTAGGCCTGAGCAAGTAGACTACTCTTTGTTTGTCTGCGGGGCAAGAACTTAACTTGTTAAGTTAAACTTGAGGATAAAAACTGCTCTGATTTGAAGGGGGGTGGTGGTGGTGGAAGCTGTCAGCTGAATGCTACCCGCTGGGTGGCCCGTGGTAGGACAGGAGCTTACACCCCAAGGTGGCTCAGCTAGGCAGCTCAGTGTGTTGCTTGGGAGCTGTCACCGTTGACCAGCCCGTCACTGAGACACGGAACACTCCAGAATCCTCAAGGAAGAGAGCACGGGGAGGTGCGGTACCTGTGGTTTCGGTGTTTCACACCGCGTGAGCCTTCCCAGGTAGAGAGGGGGATGCAAGTGGGGCACGTAACAAAAACATTTTTATTACTAGTTTTATTTTTTAAGAAGGAAAATACAAATTATTTCACATGGGAAACTCATCTCTGACTGGAGTTACTTGTTGCAAAACTGTTGTTTTGGGTACGCTGGTGCAGGCTGGGCTCTTGTCTCCAGAGCTGCTGTGAAGGAGTATCTCTTGGTTCGGGCCTCATCTGCACCTCCCTGCCTGGCAGGTACCCAAGTTCCGGTACCCAAGTTCAGGTGCCCATGGTTTCTGTAGATGGGCTTGCGAGCTCAGGTGTAAATCAAAGATGTCACGGGTGATGTTGGGTTGTTGCTTGCTGTCGCAGGTGTGCTCATCTCAGCCCAATCCCCTGCTGTGCCTGCACAAGTACTGCTGCTGCGGTTTCCCCATCAGCCACTCGTTACTGTTACGGGTGACGCTGAAGCCTTAGGATGGGTACTGATAAATTTAGGGAGGGGTGCCTGTGGTCTTATGCCCCAGGCATGATTACTGAAACTAAAGGTGGACTAATCTCAGAAGAAGACACAGTCGGGTGATTCTAAGGGCATTTTTCCTTTCCTCAGTTGCTGTGGATGTTTGCCTGTGGTGCTAGTGGGGTACCCAGAAAGCGGGGAAGGAGGAAGGAAGGGTTTAGGACAATTAAACAGTTGAATGGCAGCAAAAAGCCCCTTAGGACCAGGCCAGGTTGGAGAGCCCGTCTGGATGAAGCAGGTGCCAGGCCGCAGGTGAGCCAACAGCAGGGTAAGTGTGTGAGGTTGCTGGTCTTCAGCTGGTAGCGTGCGTTGCTGTCTGTGCTTCCTCACACCGTCTGTCCGTCAGAACTGGTAACAAATAACGAGGGAAGGCTATTGGGAACTGGTGCTGCCAGCGAGAGCTGCTGGAAGTTCAGTGTGGACCATATTGGGCAAATAGCAGCTCAGTCGGTGCCCACTAACTTTCCTGAACTGCCTCTTCAAACAGCGTCTCCTGCTTGTTTAGGGACAGAAAATCATCCGACTGCATCGTTCGGGGCGGTACATGGCCCACAGCACTTGGATTGCCACGAGCAGGGACATGCCTGCGGCTGCCAAGTTTGCAGGTTGAGAGGCGATGCCGTTCCTTGTGCGGAGCGTTGTCCTGATGTGGACACAGTGCTGGCTTCACCATGAGCCGAGCATGCAGAACCTGGCTTTGTGCTGCAGCAGTGCTGAGGCCAGGGCAGTGTTGAAAGTAAGAGGGTAAGCTTAAAAGAAAAAAACCAAATGCATTTGACTTACTTAAAGCTTGAAGATTCTTACAACCTTTCTTAGTCTTAGAATCCACATTGATAATTTTGCCGTTCCCTCTGGGTGTTGTGCTTTGACGCACGCTCTACCCCTGCTTGTGTGCTTCAGCTTCACATGCCACACAGGAGAGGTCCTGGTGGGAGCCAGGCACAGCTGCGGTCCCTTAACTCTGGAGAGTGATTCTCTTGAAGGATGCAGGGCAAGGGCCTGCTTGTCAGAAGCCATCGCGAGGGGGCACAGAAGAGCTGCTCACTGTCAAAACAACATGGAAGGAAGCAGGTTCAAAAAACCCAAAGCAAGGAGAGGTGGCTCTGGGGCCACAGGCTGGGCTCTGGCAGGGCTCTCCAAGCTGGGGGTTTGGGATGGGGGGGAGGTTTGTGTTCTAAGGGAGGGGTGTGGTGTCAAGCTGAAGGAAAAGAAATCCATTCCTCGTCACAGCACAAAGGAATGGGGGGGTCTGGCTGAGGAGGATCCTGAGCCACAAACAGGGGCAGACAGGGGCATGTGAGGCAAATACCATCCCCTTGTTACTTGTTCCTCCAGGCACGGCTGGAAGGGAGGCAGGGGCCTTCGATGGACCTTTGGGCTGATGTGATGCAGTTGCTCTCACTGTTATGGTGCCGATATTAAATACGGGGCTGCACTGCAGCTGGCAGGCATGAAGGTAACGAAAGACAGCGGAGTCTGGGCAGCAGTTACAGGGCAGAGGGCTGTGCAGCGAGCCCGGGCAGCCATGCTGGGACAAACGCTTCCCAGGGCTCTTCCACCAGGCTCGGTGAGGCCAGAGCACAAGGATGAGGCAAGAAGTAGGAAACAGTAGAGGAAACGCAGTAGGTGTTAGATGGGATTGTAGACTTGCACAAACACTTTTGCACTATTTGCGATGGAATGAATACAGCATCCACAGGACTAATTTAGATTTTATTCCGGTATTTCTCAAATATAAAAAGTCAAAATTCTTACATCAATCTTTAAAGAAAATCCATGCAAGCAGGTCAAAATCTTTTTTCACCTCACAAACCATGTTGGTAAGTAAACCAAGTGTTTGCCTCTCAGTTGGTTTTGGTTTTTTGTTTTCACAGCACATTGATAACAGACCAATGCTAGGCTAAGTCAGGGGTGCAGTAAGCACCAAAATAAGATTTCTCACTTTAACAGCCTCTCTGCAATACTTCGGTGTTCCTCGTGGTGTTTAAAAGCGTATCCCATCTCACTTCATTCAGGCTCCATGCCATTTTACACTTCTTTAAGGCTACTTCTGTTTGCTACCACCACAACCTAACTCATGATAATCTCAAAACCCAGCAGCCAGGAAAAGCAGCAGCACAAACCAGACTTTTTTGAAAACTGCAGCTGACCACCTCTCTCTCCCCCTTCTCCTCTGGAGAGCCACATCTGGATACATTGTACAGGGTTTATGCCATGAGAAAAATCCCAAATCTGCTCTGTATAAAACAGGTTTGGCCCATCTAAATACAGATGCATGTAAAACCAAAACGCTTCTATATTTAAATTGACAGGCAGTAGAAAAAGCTTTAGCCTTCCTATGCTGATTTTTACACAGACCCTTTCCATCGAAGTTTAGCGTTGGATTTCACGGGGACTGAAGCCAGGCTGCTGCCTGTTCGCTACAGTTGTTCCCTGTAGCGTAACTCAAGTGTTTTCAAATTTACCTTTACAACTCGCAGAACGCTTATCTTTGAAAGGGAGCAGAAGTCAAACTAAGCAATAGAGCTTCGTTCTGAAGGTTGCATAGAGACTGAAGAGATTTATACAACAAATGCTGTTTAAAAAGAAAAATACCTGTCTGGCACTACTGAACAGCTCAAATGTGTGTGACCAAGAAATAACCAAAATATTTATAGGCAATCAACTCTGAGTTTGTTAGCAACAGCAATACTGTACATTTTTACATTATCAAATACATAATTCAAGAGTTACAAAATAAGATCATGCATTACCACTAAATCTCATACAAGCTTGGATTGGTTTCATTCCAAGAATCTGAAACGGAAGCTTTTTTTTTTTTTTTTTATGAATAAGAACTCAAACTCTGGATTCTTGTTTCAGCTTTCACAGGTTCTATATAATCTTTTTACAAGAAAGCCTGTACAAGTTTGCTCAATTTAAAGCGTTAAAATGACTACTGAACAAAACAAGTGAGCATCAAAGTGATCAAAGAAGGGAGCTAAATGATTCACTCTTCTAAAGGCAGCTTTAGAGCCAGAGGTACCCTCGCACCCCGTGGGTATGATTTTAACACAGACTCAACGTTCTTCACCCATCTTCTCCCGTCTCACCCAGCAAAACGGTGCCTTAGATAGACCACTCAGTTTGAAGAAGCGAGCCAAGCACGCAGCGTCCCAGTTGGGATTTGGTTCAGAGTGAAGTATGCCCGTGCTCGTGCGTGCTTCCGCAGCATCGCCCCCCCCTTCCCCAGCCCCCCCTCGCGACGGAAGGGGTGGGTGAGCTGTCGGTGATACCTCCGCCCGTCAGGGCACCGGAGCAGGCCTGTGTGTTCTTTCCAGTTCTGGTAGTGACCTGGAACAGGAGATAGGGGGACGGGAAGCAGCATCCTACCCGACATTTCAGAAGCCTTCAGCTTTGTGGCTCATGCCTCTTGTCAGTAGTATTTATGCCTCTTCAAAGAGAGCAGCATTAAGAGATCAGGTCATCTGTCTCCCTAGTTTCACTGCATTTACATATGGCACAAGATTGGTTTTCTAAGGAGTAAGTTGTTGCAACAACATTTTTTTTTCCTAAAAAAGTGTAACAGCACAAAAAAGTTTAATTTATAGCAGCATTTTACACAATTTGTGTTAAAAAAGTAGAAGTTAACCATTTGTGTATTGAGTAACAAAAGGTTTAAATTACATTTATTTTCCATTTTACACTCACTATTTACTAGTTGGACTATTTACAAAGGTTCAAATGTTGCGTAAGGAGAAGGAGCTTTACCCAGAATAAACTTCACATGTGAGGTTAATGGTCTACCTCAACCTCTGTTTTGGCTGGCTATAGAGGAGGTACAGTTGGGTTTAGAGCTTAGAAAAAAAATTCAGAATTAGGATGTTCAGATGAATTAGATTGTGTTCTTTTAGAAGAAACCATACACACACATGTACAGAGAGAGTAATCCTATGGTAAAAACATTAAGACCGACAGTGGATTTGGTTTTCATCTTTTTGGCTGAAGAGGAGGAGAAAACAACGAGAACAGGGAAGTTGTCAGCTGTACCTCGTTTATTCCAACTAAGTTCCTGTCAAGAGGCCAGCTTTTTAATTCAAGAAGCTAAAGCAGTTGATGGCCTAACAATGAATGTGAAGTATTTAAGAATTAACTTAAAATCGAGGCTTTCAGCACACCTTCGGAATAAGACAAAGGAATAGTATTTCTCCACTAGTCTAAGTAAGTATCAACCCACCGGTCTCCAAGCCCAGGAGGTACCACTGCTACCTCCTGCCGGGCAAGACACCTCAACCCGTGCTTGCTGACAGACACCTCAGTAGCGGTAGCGTAAGGGTGCCCCCCTTGGGTAAGTCTTACTGTCCTCTACACGTTTCTACATGACAACAGGCTGCAGGAACACTGCGGAAGATGCTTCTCATTGAAGATTAGAAGGTTTTGGAACCTGCAGTGTAATTACACCCTGAACAAAACGTGTCAAAACGCTAGAAGGAAATTAAAAAAAAAAAAAAAAAATGTGGGAAGAGAGATTCTACAATGCTCTTCATCTACGTCTTCCGACAGTTCATCAGCTGACCAAGTGATGAAACAGAAGTACAGCGGACAGTTTTGGTAGTGCAAGACAAAGTTACTGTTCTTGCTGTAGTTATACATTACATGAAGATTGCATAGGACAAGGCAACCTTTTGGACAGCGGAGGCAAGCAGTGCTTAGCGTTGGTACCCTTTGCTCTCAACGGGCTGAACGTGGTTTAGTGCTTTACCGTAGCCACGCTTACACCTCTCTGCCATCAACACACCCATTTACCCAAATACTGCCACCTTAAGATCTTAGCGCTTCATCTGTGGATAAGAGTTTAGGATAAGACTATTTACTCAAGCTTTTTTCTAAGCAAGTACTCTTGCGGAACTAATGACTAAAACTGACAAGTGTTAAATAAGCTGAACACCACTGAGATGCGTATTTTATTTTAGCAGATATGGAAATTTATATACTCAAGTTTCTTTTTTTTTTTTTAAAAATGGCCTATTAAGGCATCTTAAAAAAAATCCATATATGGCTTTGGTTTGCTGAAATACTATTTTACATTGTTAAAAAGGAAAAACATGTTCAAATAAATCTGACATTATGACACATTCACATATTTCACTTAGAACTGACAGTTACACAGATGCCTACATGTGATCACAGACGTCTCCCCTTGTGATGACATGAATAAAAAGGTAATCCAAATGTTTATCTCACAGTAGAGGGCAACCCAGAAGTCTGTGCAGAAGTGACATATAAGGAGTTATTATCTGGAAGAGGGGGAACCACAGAGTTTCCATTAGTGGGTGAACAGCTCAATTTCAGTTTTTCCAAGTATTCTGCATGAACGGGCTTGTGACACTGAAGGACCTTGATTGCATCTTCTACTTTAAACCATTCTCTTTTCCTTCCTGAATGAGTAGAATCCACAAAGAAAAACAGAGTTACAAACTTGTTTCAGCACCATTTGTTGCTATCCCATCATCTGCTTTTTCTCATTTCTTTTACTTTAGAGGTTCAAATTGTCAGGCGAAAGATAGGGAGTGAACAGACCTTGAAAGAACTGATGAACACAAGACTGACTCAAGCTTATGGAAATGCAGTTCCTAATAAACCTTTTCAGATAACTCTCTTGAAACAGATACTGGGCAGAAGCTCGTATGACTTCATATGCTCCAAAAGCCACATCTAGTCCTTACAGAATATTATTATTTAATTGACTTAATACTGCCTTCCTACACTGTCATGCCTAGCAGAAAACCAATCTGAAGAATGAACATGTGTGCATGCATGAAGTTACAGAAAAAGAATGGCTTGGTCTGATTTAGAAAGTGGCATTCCATACTCAAAACACATCCCTGTCTGGAGTTATTCAGGTTATCCCTAAGTTTTAAAAGATGATATACTTTATACCAGAGATACGCTTAGGTAAGTTCTAAGACTTATCTTAGATAGTCCTAAGACCACCTTTCTTGCACAGGTCCTTTAAAATTAGAGGCCTCTGAAAATACTTACAGACAAGGTCAAGGATAGTATTATTAAAAGCAGGATTAATTCTATTTTTCATTTGGATTTACAGTGCTGCAGGTACTATGCTTGAACACCTGTATGCTTAAAACAAGCAGTTTATAGATGTCCAAGACCAAGGTAGGTGGCCCCACCAGGGCCGTTCACCCAGCCAGCACCCCGCTGCCCGCAGCGCTCCCAGAAGGGAGCCAGCAGCAGCCCCGGCGCTGGATGCTCCCCTCCACCCCACAGCTTGGCACGAAGCAGGAACGGACCAGTCCTGCCCTCATGGGCCCCATACACTTCCAGGTACAAAAACCCCCTCAAAACAATCCCACCCCTGCCAATATCGATCCTCTTCAGTAACGGGCCACTGATCAGTGTTGCTAAATAGGGAATTAAGCAATTAAGAGGGTGCACTCCCCACAACTTGACAGTATTGGAACCAAACCATTCTCTCTCCATCTGCAGAAGTGAGGAGAGTTTTGAAACTACACGTACAGCTACCTGCCATTTGCTGACAGGTCAACAGTGCTGAATTTATGAACATTAACACTCCTAAAGCACCACACCTCCTGAAAAGGGCAGAGCATAACCAATCAGCGTAGGATGTAACTTTTAATACCAATTCTTAGTTAACTAAAATTTCAGCTGGACAAATACACTGAATGGAATGAACTTTTTTTCTTTTTTTTTTTTAAACTTAAGGACAAAACCAGTTAATGTTTACCTAATTAAATTCAAAGTGGACGATCCATACAACATCAGAAAAGACGTTAATCTAAACTGCATGGCAGTATCTGTACAACACAGACGTATACATACATATATACACACAGACACACATACACACACACACATATATATATCTTAAGGTCAGTACTGTCACTACTGAAAGATCCAGCTGAGGTGAAAGTAAATACTAGTGATTTTTTTCCTCCCGGGGAGAATCAGGGAAAAAAAGAGCCTCATCGAAACTTCCCAAAGGGGGTTGGTTTTTTTTTTTCTTCAAAGACACTTTCAAAAACACCCTAGAGTATCAGACAGCAAAACATTCTACTTTTTATGGGAAAACCAAAAAATTGTCAGTATAATATTTGGCCTTTTAAAAAAAAAAAAAAATTAAGAGCTGTATCAGCAACTAATGATGAAATTTATTCCTCATAGTACTTAGAATACCCAAAGTAATAACATGCAAGAGTAAAGCAGTATGTCAGAAGCAGCCCTAGTTATATGTGTACAAAAGTATGGAAGAACAGCATCACAGTTTCCAGTAATTTCATTTTGTGTAACAGAATTAGTATTCCCCAAAGGACTATATGAATTGGTTCAGAAAATGTAAGAAGTTTGCTTCATACATTTTAAGTATAGCACATGAGGACAGAGAATGCGTTTACCTATATTAACTGAATCCTCCCAGTCTTCCAGTATTTCCGTCACAGTAAGAACATAAACATATGTCCTATGCTTCCGATCCTGGTTCTGCTTGAATATTAGAAGTAGACATTTTAATTTTCAGCAAAAAATAACTCACAGGCTTACCACAGCTATAAGATCAGAAATGACTTACCTCAGAAGGATACTTGTCGGCAAAACCTGGCTTTTATTTACACTACATAAACATCTGTACTGAGTAGGCCCAAAAGGATGGGAAAATTAAAGCTCTGATGCAACAGCTATTCTATTTTACTAGGCTAAAAAAAAAAAACCAAAACAAAAAAAAACCCCCAAAAATGCCACAACCCCAAAAAACCACCCACAACCCTACCCAAGGAAATCTGAAGATCATGAAGTTGGGACCAAACTATGTTCTTGGTCATTCAGTCTAATATTAGCAGCTGTCCACTAGTACTGGCCATTACTTATCTTTAAGGTATGTTGTAAGTTACCACAGTAGAGTACATTTGCTAAAACTGTTTCCACAACTCATGTTCCTAGCTGAAAGGTAGAAAGGTTAAAAACCCCTCTGCAAGATGGAACCACTGCGACAAGTGGCCAGATCATCTGTGCAATGCTGGCTATAAAGTTTCACTCAGTAAGTGAGGCAAATTAAACAGCCTATGTTTGCAATCATGACAAATGCAAAAATCATTACCATCTGTTCACTCGACGGGTTTGCCACCTTCGCAGCACTAACCACTGATTTAGAAGGCGATGCCTTTCGAACAAGGCGAGTCGCATACAGAGGCTGACAGCGGTGGTCTGCTCAGGGCAGGGTCACCATGCCGGAGCCAGACCACGCGAGGTCTGCGTAGGCATCGCTCCCTGCTCGCTGCAAAGCGGGCTAGCGGCACACTGCTGAAGGTGCTACCCGGCTAACCAAACCATGCTGCCCCTCGGAAAAGAACCGAGCTCCTAGAAAACCCAGGACCATCTACGAGGACAACTCTATTAAGAACCAAGAGATGCTATGCCCTAGCTCCCCTAGCAGATGGTGCTGTCCTTGTGCCAATAACCATTCCTACTTAACTCTGTTTTGCTACAAGCTTAATATAGTTTTAAACAGTTGTGCTTTACTAGGAAATAAAAATACTCCAAGGCAGTTCTTTGTCAGTATCACTATTAAATGGAGTAAATACATCTGTAACGCATCCTTTCTGGCTGTAGTTCCAGAACACGAGGACTCAGCAGCAGTATCATTTCCATCTGCTCTTAATTCCATCCCCAGGTCGCAACGTGTGGCCCTCTCAGAGGTACCAACAACTGTTTGTGGGGCCACGTTGTGAAACTGAAGTAGGGCCTTGATTTAAGCTAGAAGTAACCTAGAAAAGGGCCACTCAACACAGATTTTTATCTCCTCTGGTCTTCAGAACAACATACAGATGAATTACCGAAGAATCATCATTCCTCACAGCTCCTGTTTTAAGGCAACAAGATGATAGGTATCTTGTCTTTTTTTTCATCTGAGCTGGGAAATACAGAACACTTCTATAGACTAACCAGCAGAGTTAAAACACAGACAAGTTTTTAATGTGTTGGACCATCCAGGTGTACTCATAAACCCAAAACAAATCAGAAAAAGTGTGAGTGCTACTAACTGCAAACAGGAACTTTTCTAATTTTGTCATGGTTTCCGTACTTCACAACAGGAACACCTTTAGCACTGTACCAACTAGTCATACGTGACTAAGTAATATTTCACACAGGAAATCCTTATCAGGAATACACTGCCTCTGAAAGTTGGGTTTATAATTAAACTGTGAAGATTCACACCTACCTACTAGACTAAGGGACTTCCATTCTCACCCATCATCCAGCCCAACATAGTAACGCTGGATGTATTATGATCTGAAGACTCATACCTACATTTCTACAGTCTACTCCTGTCTAGAACCTGAGCAGAAGTGGGCAAAGCCAATGCTAAAAAAGTTATATCTAGCACACATCCTTGTGCTGTCAGGGGTTTGGAGTCTGACATTTGCACCACAAATACAAGTTTTGAACTACGCGGTATTGCTGAAGGTTAGATTTATCTGTTGTCCCAAGCCTGAGCTTTTTCTAGTGAACCAAAGCCATTACGAGATACTTCATACGCAGACCTATAGATTTAGGTGTGTGAAAGTCGACAAGTTACTTCAGCAAAATCAGAGAGGAAAAGTCAAAATAGTGCCCCCAAAACCAGCATGTGTGATATTACAGAAATCCTAGATCTATCAATGTTGGTTTCACTTCCCCCCCCTGCCCCCCCGGGATCTTCTCTAAGTACTAATTTAATCTTTCCAGGAAAGTTCCAAGTACTTTGAAATCTTCCTATTCAAATCTTCACACATCATGTAACAACTAAAAGAAATCACCTGTCTAATGCAGCATTTCCAGCAGCATTGCAAAATTATAGGCAGGTAATACTTAAGAACTTAAGTCTGATGCTGTAGTTTATCAACACTCACCAAAAATAAAAAAGAAAAGAAAAAAAAGAAAGAAGAACATTTTTTTAAAAGGTAAAAGAAATAGCTCACCTCAAATATCCCAAGCAGTCTGCCTAGCTTTCCCTTTACTCCAGCCTACAAAACAAACAGGAAAAAGCATTAACACGTGCTTTTTAATTTCAAAACCTAAAATATCAGTACCAGCCTCCTATATCAGCATACTCCTCCTCATTAGGCTTATTTGAGCAAGTGTTTTAACATCAGTTTTAATTAGAAAGTGCTGCATTGCTTCTGAAGTTTCTAGTTTTAGAGTACTTAAGAGTATTAGAGCACAAAAGCTTGTCCTAATGAATGGATCAAAGAATCTTTCAAGTTTTCCATCCAGACCAAAATACTGTTTTACTTACCATGTTCTTTGCGTACTATGTTGTATTAAAGAGATAAAGGACATCCAATAATGAAATAATCCAGGGGAGTAGATAGGACAAGAGATAATTTAAAGTAGTGTAATAATAAATCTAGAGAAGGAATCATTAAACTCCACTGCTATTTTACACAGAAACTTAAGCCCAAGTCTTCAAAATACAGTAACAAATTAAACTGTAGGTTACTAGGTGGATCTTGCAGCATAAGGACTTCATGTATGCTGGTTTTCATATAAAAGTGTAGTTTTTGGCACGTAAGTTTAAACACAGATTTATATCCCCAATTCTCTACAAACAGTTTTGAATTCTTTTTCTAGCTAGTAACATCACAAAAGTCATTAAATTCAGAGTTTTACTCCAACTTTTTAGAATAACCCCCTAAGCAGCCAGTGTTTTGTAATTTTTATCAATACAGTTAGGTGGTCGTTATATTCTTCTAAGACTACAGGGTTTGTTTTTCCAAAAGTAATATATAATGCCTCTTCCAAGAGAAGTAGTTTATGATCATCCATTTATTCTAAACAAATCTCAGTCCATACGCCTGAGACATAAGAGCGTATGTAGTCTACTGGTAGACAAAGCCATATTTAGATTTTTTTTGTCGTGTTGTATAACCGATATTTAAAATAGGGCTTCTTAGCACTAAGATGACATTTTCTAGCCTTCAGTCTTTGTTTTCAGCTTTAACCAAAGAAAGTTACTGATGTCTTATGTCTTTCTATAACGGACCATATGGATCTTAATTATATTTTATTGAGTAACTCTGACAAGCAACTGGGCAGGCTTTAGCAATAAGTCTAATCAAGATCTTGTAAATGAGTGGTTTGTGTGTCTGTCTTTTTGAAGGAAGCAGATGGCTGGTGTTATTTATTAAGTAGTTTTGATGAAGGAAGTCTGATTGCAGCCCATGCAACTTGACAAACACTTTGCTAATCTAGAGCAAGAGCTAGACCTCAAGTTAATGCAAAACTACATGCAATATTCTTCTGGTTGTCTGCTGTGATGACAGAGATACCCATTAGAGCTCATGAAGCTGAAATAGATAACTGGACCTACTCGCTAAGTGATTAGGCAGCACATTAATTATGGAAGTGACAGGCCCTTATTTTGGTCCGAAAGGGTCACTATGTCACAACAGGCCCTCAAGACTGCTTGTGCCTTACATGGGGTAACAAAAAAGCATTCATTAGCCTAAAGGAACACAAGCTGAAGAAGCGTTTAAGTTTTACTGATCGGTCCTGATTTCCTCAACATTACACTATCTTTTTTTAAAAGAGAAGCAGAACCTAAAAGGCTACAAACTTATGATTGTGTCCCCAATTTTTGCCTTTCTTCTCATGCAGCACTGTCTAGGAATCACTATATCCTTTAAGGTTTCTACTTTGTGGCAAACTGAACAACAACAAAAGAACAATTTCCCACCATCCTATTCGATCAAAAATAGTAACATGAATCTGTGGTATTTGTCTTTTTTTAATACTTCAGGTGTCCAAGCGTGCAGTTTTAGCTGTACAAGTTTTAGAATGTCTTAATTTCTTCCCTGAAGTTGAAGAAAAGACCAAGATTGTTTAATATCCTTAAAGATATGGCTTAACAGCATGACAGAGAGCCCAGACAGACTCTACAGGTTTCTCAAACAATAAGAAAAGCTTTTCCAGGTACCAAGATGCTGTTCTTAAGGGGACTAAGCTCTACCAGAGGGAGGAAAAAAAAATAACTCCCTCTCACTCCAAACCCAAACAACTGCCGCTCCCCAGACCCCGACCAACACCCCCCCAACCCAAAAAACCTTCAAGATTTTATAACTCTTAAGAAGTCCTAGCCAAGGCCTTATTTAGATTACAAAGATTTCTTAAAGGCAGGTCTAGGGCAACAGGACTGTTGAAGGACGGAGAAACTCACCACCACAGATGCAGGAGGGCATCTCTGAACTGCCAAGTGACAATTTACTGAGAGTCAACACATGGCACAAACACCACGACCAGGTAAGGTTACCAATACTGAACAGCTTTCATAGAGAAGTTTCTTCAACTTATTAGTACCCCATAGTCACAACGCGACTTTATCATCAATGCTACTCTAAGTGGAATTTACTTAACAGCTTCTCTACTGTCCCTCCAAGCAAATCAGTGGTTTAAACAAATACTCTTAGCTGAATAATTCTGAATGAAACAATTAGCAGCACTCCATTACATTAAGTGTACAATTTCCCCAAAGCTTATAACGAAGCTTTTGTGCAACCAGATGTTGCTATGTAAATGTGATTACTGTCACTGATGTCTAGTTACTCTCTAGGCAAAGATATGTGCTTCCAAAATGTAGCATCATTCTGGTAGACAGTAGCGTCTTTTGAAAACCTCTATACCCGAAAGTATAAGAAGGTGGTAATTAGAGTCTCATGATTTTTCTCTGAAAGGAAATTCAACTGAATCATTGTCGTAGTTTAAAAAGTACCATCACCTTGACAGTGATGTTTTTAAAGTGCTTTTGCTAACAAAAATATTTCCTTCCAATTCTTTTCTTAACGTAGTTCCTTCAAAATGTGTCAAAATTAAGTGCTAGAGGAAAGAAAGAAATGCTTCAGCTTTTTCCCCAGAAAGTCAAATAAAGTTTCCACTTTCCTAGTTATAAGCTTCTAATCCAATACACTGGTTAAGTTCTAGACTTTGAACAATTTGTCTCTAATAAAAGTATCTTTCTTCCTTTGTCCTTTATGTACCCATAGCTATTAAAATATGGTTCAGTAAGTAAACAGAATCCTATAGGCTATCATAAATGTGTAAGACAGTCTAAATTTTGGGAGAAAAGCCTGAGAAAACCTGCATTTCTTTTGACAGACAAGCTGTTGGATTAAGGGCTACACCCCCCCAGAGCAATTCCCTAGGGAAGTCTATGAGTACTGTACAGATAAGGTCTGGAATCTGAATTTATACCTCTATTTTAGTATTAGTCTAAATCCAACCACAAGAGGGAACACTGTCCACTTCATCCCATAATCTTTTTGGCCTGGAGGTCATTCGCTGTTGGCAGCTCCAGAAGTACTGCAGTCTTAGATGTGCAGTCAAACTCACCTTTTGTCTCCTGTAGATGGAGCAAGAGTCATGCTGCAGTTTAATTCTTAGGCTAACAGTCTACCAGGGCAGAAAGTTGCTTAAAATCTGAAAGATTCAAGAGTTATCGTTGACTGCAGGATCTGTTGGATAGTACTTTAACAGCTACGCTCCTGAAGGCACAGTGCAAGACTATTCCTTTCTTGCATACACTTATGAAACCCAGAGGGTTTCACTGTACCTGCCACAATCTTTCAGCTGAAAGGGTGTTTATTTATTTATTTAAAAAATATCTTCCCAGTCTGCAACACCCAATCATTTTTCAAATATTAGGCACTCACTGGAGCAGAGTCCTCTATTTCCTGCGAGAGGTCTTGGATAATATTACTCCAATTTTCACTGTTGCAGCAGATTAACTTTCAGGATCAGCCTCTTCTTCTCAGAAGCTATATTCACACAGGTCTATGAGGAATTGCATGTATTTCGGTAGGCATTTCAATATACTAAGTACAAACAAGCAAGAGTCTCAGTATTTGATAAGGTGAAGGAAGACAAGGGAGTGGGAGGGCGCTCCTTCCATTTAGGAGGCTGGATATCATCAGCTTGCCACCCTTATTATTTGTGTCATATTTCTCTTTGAACATCACATGTGCAAACAACTCTTATTTCCATCTTTCACGCTACCCAATTAAAGACTAAGCTCCAGATTCATGAACAGAGTAGCTCCTCATTTAGATGAGGTTTAATACCTTTCTGGGATTGCGTTATATTGTATCTTCATTTTGCTATTCCACTTTCAGGTTTGTAAAAAACTTACTGTACCTAAGGAACTTGACAGGTTACCTTAATTACTGTAACCTGTGAAATGGCAGACAAAGTTAAATGAAATTCACACTAAACATTTAGTAGGGGTAAAAACCCAAATCACCAACATGAACAGAACTTAAGGATAAAAAGAGTCTGGAGTCATGCACACAGGCAGACTATGGAACAATGCAGTGCATATAGGTCTGACTACAAAGATCTTTGCTTGGGTTTTAAACCCAAGATTTTAAATATGCTACTGTTGATGGGAAAGAAAGGGATATTTAGAGCCAGTGGGCTATCATATTGTGAGCTTTTAGTGCTCCCACTATTAAGAAATGCCATTATAACTCCCACTATGAATTTCTTGATGTTAATAAATTGATGGAAACTGAAGCTTCATTTGTGCATGACCCAATACTGAAGAAACACAGTTCAAACCAGTGCCACAGTGTGCCTCCTTTGAAGTTTATTCATTCACAAAACTCTTAATAGTTCACTTCACTGTACTGTAACCAGCTTGCCAGGTGACATTGACCTTTGTATAAAAATAGAAAGGACATCCATCTCTAGAAAGGTTAGTACGAATTTCCATGGCTCAAGTCAATGCCCCAAATACCACTCTGGCTTTTCTTTAAAAGTGGTACTCATGGCAGCACACAAAACTCAGCCTGTAGCTTAAGAATATTTTACTTCGAGGTATGAGCTTTTGACAGTCATCAGCTACAGAAGCTATCAAATCCTGGAAACTCTGAAGGTGTAAGGACAAGCATCACCAAATGATTTTTGCTTATTAAAGCCCCTAGCCTTTGAAAAATCTTCATGCATTTGCAAGCACGGCTCAGAGCTCAGTTTGTGTCTTACTCCAGAAAATCATTTAAAAAAAAAAAAAAAGGCAAAATGCCTCGCTGCTGTAGTAACAGTGAATAAAAATCAGTTTAACTTATGAGCAAAATGCCCCTGTGCTAGCACCACTCAAGAGCTTTAGATTTGCTGGGTTATCTTCTTTACTTTTAGAAACAGTTTCTCTCAGGGTGTATAAACACTGATGATGTTGGCATTTTCAAGTCATTTACGACATGCAGCTTTTCTATCATGAAGCCTCTTACTGAAATTTTAACGACGCCACCTATATTCTAAGCTAATGTACAATGCACTGAAAGGTAATCAAAGCATTTGCCTCAACTGCATGTTTACATGTAGCTGGTTTTAAGAGTCACTTTCTGTGATATCACTTGAACAAAACATGATCAAAAGAGTGCTCTGTGTATGAGTGAAGGAGGCTGACCTCTGTCTTCAGGATTCAAAACAGCCCAGGGTTGCCAAGTACTGCAATTCTTGACCAGAACCACCAGGACGAATGGGAAAGTCTTTTGCTTTGCCCTAAGAAAGAAACGAGGGCAAGAACAAAACCAAGCTATGGAAGGACTGCTTCACATTGTAACAGCAGGTACTCCTATTTTTCACTTTCTGACTTGCTCTTTTTTTTTTTTTGCCTGCTGATGTGAAAGCATATCCAAAGGGAAAAAGATAATTCAGAAGTAACTAACATTTTGGTATCTGTAAGAACTAGAGAAGTTCACAGTGTCTGGGCAGTGTGCACACTCTGGCTGGGCTTTTACATTAACACAGAAATTCGTACTAAGTTTATACTGTATGACGTATCATCCAGTAATATTCTATACCTATTCCTTAGCTATCCCAGCTTAACCTCAGCAGCAGGTTAAGGAGGCGATTCTGCCCCTCTACTTTGCTCTGGTGAGACCTCACCTGGAGCACTGCATCCAGCTCTGGAGCCCTCAGCACAAGAAGGACATGGACCTGTTGGAGCGGGTCCAGAGGAGGGCCACAAAAATGATCCAAGGGCTGGAGCACATCTCCTATGAGGACAGGCTGAGAGAGTTGGGGTTGTTCAGCCTGGAGAAGAGAAGGCTGTGGGGAGACTGTACTGCAGCCTTCCAGTACTTAAAGGGGGCCTATAGGAAAGATGGGGAAAATCTTTTTAGTAGCGCCAGCTGTGACAGGACAAGGGGTAACGCTTTTAAACTAAAACAGGGTAGGTTTAGACTGGATATAAGGAAGAAATTCTTTACAGTGAGGGTAGCGGAACACTGGAACGGGTTGCCCAGAGAGGTAGTGGAGGCCCCATCCCTGGAAACATTCAAGGCCAGGTTGGATGGGGCTCTGAGCAACCTGATCCAGTTGAAGGTGTCCCTGCTCACTGCAGGGGGGTCGGACTAGGTGACCTCTAAAAGTCCCTTCCAACCAAAAACATTCTATGATTAACCTTCTCCAACACTCATGGCCCACGCACTGCACCACTGCAGAAATTTGCAAGCAGAGCTCCAGCAAAGCTGGGATTTGGAAGTGTTCCTCAGAATATTCTCAGGGCAGAATCCCGTGTAGTAGAAAATAAGTTAACCAGCCCCCAGGTCACAACT
Source organism: Egretta garzetta (assembly GCF_000687185.1). NCBI lineage: Eukaryota > Metazoa > Chordata > Aves > Pelecaniformes > Ardeidae > Egretta > Egretta garzetta. Next base: position 3,669,925 of record NW_009260667.1, read on the forward strand.
CTCACTGCTATACTACTTTGCTACTAAGTCAGCCTGAGAGCTTTGCATATAGCACTGCATTCCCAGCAAGCTGAGAAGCTAGACCACTCAGGCGGCTTTCCAGTCAGTCAAACCCCCCCAGCAACTTTGATGACATACTAACTGCTGACAGGTCCCTTCAAGATGATCCATCCTTCACCACCAAGGAAAGAACCCAAACATATGACTACAGTTATAGTCAGCTCTAATTTGACACAGAGATGAGATTTTACTATCCCTCATCTTGGACTGTGCGATTAAAACTACCAGTGTTCACAAGAACACTGAACCAGTGGTCCTGTGCTTTTTAATCCCACCTATCAACTCATGGCAGTGGGAATTGCCAGGACTTTCCTACTGCCTAGAAGCCTAAGTCTTTGCTGACTCATTCCTAGATTCCCAAATCTTTGCTCCTTTCAAATGGACTGCCTTGTGGCTGTCTCCTTCACTTTTACAAATATGCAAGCACTTATCTGAGCAGGTCTTGTGCAGCTTGAAATTGGCTCCCGCAGCAAAACTGTACACAGACAGAAATCCTGGAATATCTTTGCATCAGTGAGGCTTATTTATGCTTGAAACTTGCTGCATGAAGGCTACCAAGAGCACTGAATTCTGAACTAGTCTGTTCCCGATGTAAGAGAGGAGGAGGGTCACTGACTCACAGTTCACAGCAGATCTCATTTTGATACAAACAGCAGGCAACATTTGGTGCAAGTTGCATCTACACCAAGTTCCCAAGCCTCTAGAACCTAGCAGAACCAGTCTTAGGCATAAGCAAGCTAAACCACTAGACAGCACAGCTAATAAAAAAAAAAAAATCCTTATACATAGTAATTAGCAACAATATTGGTATGTTTTGTGAATAGGAGTAGTCAAACTGGGATAAGAAAACTGTTTAAGACCAGCAGAAATCCTGTAGTTCACTCACTTGCCAGGATGCATCCACTTTCTGCAAAACCTTATACTGTCTATTTAAGAAGATATAAAGAATAAAAAGTTGATCTGTAGTCACTTACGTATTGCATCATTTCTAGCTAAATCAAATGCCTCTGATTTTTCTTGAAATTTTATTTTGTTTACAGTTCTGGCTGTTAGATATTCAAGTAACATTTAACATTTTTAACAGTTTGCTTAGGAAAAATAAATAGCAAGTTAAAAAAGTGAATTTTGAATCTGAAATTTAAGTACCATACTAGAGTGGGAAACTGTAGTAATTCATCGAGACTTAAGGCTCTGTTTTGCCTAGGGGTAGGGGCAGAGAACACCTATAGTGCTTTCTTTATAGATAAACAGCCTTAAGTATTCTTAGCGAGGCCTTTTTATTGTTGAATTCTCAACTACCCAGATACATGGGTTACTGCTCCTTTTAGTGTGGAATCTCCTCAAAGGTCTGTTTATTTCTCTTTCTTATGTAGCTACACATTAACAGTTAGTTCACCTTCAGTCTGTTCTAGAAGGGCTGAAAGTCAAACATCTTCTGCACAAACACAGAAATGCTACACTACTATAACATGTCATTTGGCATAAAGTCACAGTTCCACTTCCAGTGAGTGTTTATACAGGCAGACAGAAATTCTGCTATGAAATGAAAGCGTGCTGGGAAGCAAGCTAATCTGTTCCCACTGTACCCCAGTTCTAAGACACAGAACTGTAGTTCTTTGAATTTCACAACCATGGAAGTCCTGGATAGAGGAAGTAAAGTTCCCTTTTCCTTCTTGATTCCTGCCCGACGATAGCAGCAGCAGAAAGAAGCTGGATTTTTTTTGTTTTGTTTTTGTTACCTCTTCATACACCTCTCTGACGGCTGCTCCCCCTGGCTCTTCTTCTGGTTCCATTCCTCCACCCGGTACAATCCACTGATCTGGGTATCGGCTACTGCTTACCAACAGCACCTATAAATAATTGCAGATGACTGTTAAATATAGCTCACAAGTCAGGAATCTTGGTACTATCTACTTTTTCAGCAATGCACTTATTTGCCTAGCCAAATGAAACATAATAGGCAACCAGGAGTTGTAAGTAGTTAAAAAAAAAAAAAAAAAAAAAAAAGGTGAAATTATTAACAACCAGTCTTTTTAATACAACCAACTCAAGACAATGTCATTGTAATGTCCTTGCACAAACGCTTTCATCAGATGCTTAGGCACAGTGTGAAAAATACACAATTCAGTATACACAGGAACAAAGATGTACAACAAAAATTATGCTCTCCAATACCGAGTAAATCTTACGGCCATATAGATGGTAAAGCGTGAAAATTAAGACATTTTCATCACACAGAAGTTAAGCTAATTCTTCTGAAATGGCATCTTTTGGCTAAAAAAATGGACTTAGGAAAATATTTCTAATTTTTAGTCTTAGACAAGCTTCTTTTCAGTTACTGAAGTGTTATGTTAGCATGGCATGATTACAATATTGCATAACTAAATTTCACTGGTCCTTATTCAGTTTGGTTTCTTTTCACATTTCTGTAAGAGGAAAAACTGCAACACATCAAATTTCGAAGTCATTCAAAATCCAGTAATAATTTTTTCCAAGACACTTTAATGTCACTTGACTCTGTAACCCAGTCATATCACTGATATACACTAATTTAAAACCCACTGTCTTTAGCACCTGTTCTTCGTAATATTCAGAGCTGAGAAGATTTTAGCCACCTGTCCAGGATGCTTCATATTTGGAGTAATTTGCAGTACAAGTTGATGAAAGTAAGACCTTGATTCAGGACCACATGGAAATAACAGTTTAATTTGCATTTGAGACATGTCCCGATTAGCAAGGCATACTCAGTCATCTGTGTAGTAACACGCTTCATATTCTAGGCAATACTTAACATAAGCCCTACCCTGAAGTCAAAGGACAACTGCAGGGGGCAAAGGGACAGGGTCAGTGCTCGAATCTTTAAAAGCAATTAAAAGACTAGTGACAAGAACCTCAGTCTAAAGGTTAAAGTGTTGACGGGTGCCAGATGACTGAAGTGACAGTCCAGTCTTCACCAAATAACTAACTTTATGGTCTTTAAACTCATCTTCTGCTGGATTAAGTAGGAAAACTATTCCCTGATGAGGGCAACAGGGAAGTGCTTATCACTTACACTAATGTCCCTTTGGCACTCACGGAAATACGGCGTAGGTTCGCCTACAGGACTGGGGGGTGTAATGAAGATGACTGCAAACCTTTGTAAATGCAACAGTGCGTATATGCATACTGAGGTGCACCTAGAAGAGCCTTATCTGACACATATTTTCTTGTTGTAATGTTTATTTTCTTTGTAGTTGAGATTTGTTCTATTCTGAAGGGTTTTCCACTGTACTAATTTCTGCCAAATTTTTCCTACGCTAAATAAGGGACACAGTGGAGACCTCATTTAGTACAGAATCATTCTTAGCATCTGATCTAAATGTTCACATTTTCAGTCAACTTAAATATTTTATTCAGCTATCTCAAACCTAGGAATAGTCAGCAAAGGCAACGAAATTAAACACAAATGCATCTCAACTTGATCTTACAACCGAAGGTTTTAGTTTCCTAGGATCCTTTGATATTAACAAAAGATTCCCAGAGGGTACACAGCTTTACTAAATGTAGTTTTAGAAAAAGTTTTTGAACACGTAGGTGGAGCATCTTTATCACTACAAAGAACCACTGTGTCGGCAATGCTTAAAGAGCAGTTGTAAAAATCAAGTTATCAATTCACTTGTGGGATCCCAGACATAAGCATTACGCATTATTTTCTGCTGATGAAACTAGCAGTCATGTGGAAGCTAGCAACAACAACGAACAAAAGGATGATTATATCACATTAAATCATTCCCAGCTTGGTAGAATGGTTTTAATCAGCATTCATTGTTTAGTTAAAGGCTAAACATAAAATTCTTAATTACTACTAAGGGATAAATCAGGTTGCTGGTTCTGGCAGTGTAGCATAAAGCCAGGAATTTTTTATGCCTTTATATATAGTAGTCGACTACTGCTAACCTGATCAATAGTCTATTGAGCCGGGTATGTACATCTATTAGCTTTAAATTACCCTTTTTTAAAAGCAGAAACAAATACATCTAGCAAGTAATCAACATTAAAATACATCAGCTCTGGTACATAGGCTTTACAGCTACACATAGAACAAACTCCCAAGTGTTACAGCCTGGGAGTTCATTCTGGCAACTATCCAGGTCTCCACTAACCCTGGAACTGAAGCACTTTCTCAAGCATCTTTCCTTCTATGCTTTATTCTCCTGTGATCCCATTCCTTCTACAGTCTGAATGCAAGGGACCACACTAACGTATATCCCTAAGACCTTCAGACGCACAATTTTTTCCACCTGCTAACATTAACATTTGAGGCTACTAGGGCATGAGGCATGCCTCCATGCTGGGGTATGCTAGCAAAAATATACTTAGCGGTAATCGATATCTACAGAAGTCGAGAGCTGATAGCTAGTAATTACAAGGTTGTGTGGTAAGGCTGAAAAGCACTCCACACAGATTCTTTCAGTTAGGGTAGCAAGTGATCTTGCACTCACACATTTTTGGTTTTGGTGTGTTGTTTTTTATACCATGTAGTGGATGTAGTTTTCAGGTGTTTCCATCTGTAAGTGGCCAGAAGACACATCCCACAGTACCTGAATGACTAGGCTGTAAATATAAAGATCACTTAAAAATGAAGACGCCAAAAAGCTGTGGCTGGTTGACAGTGCACTCACATGCCAAAAGAGGTGCAAGATCAGCAACAAAAAGCCAGCAATTCATCTTCCCTTAATATAAGCAAACCAGGACAACAGAGATCTAGGTCACCTGAACATCCAGGCTTTCCTGAGGAGGTTCATCTTCACACAGATTACAGTAGTCTACTGAAAAACAAGACTGCAGAATCTCACACACCTACATTTTTTTCTGGCCGATGCACACCAGATTTTACATCATAACCTCAAGTATTTCCTATGCAGAGAAATCTGTATCCCATATCTCTGAATGCAGAGAAAGGAATGAGATTTCTTGTGTCCTATTACTTGCTGGTGATCGCCGCCTTTCCCATGTCTCTGAAAGAGCCTTACCGTTGATTACTCTTGTTCAAAAGCTTTCCAAAGTAGAGAGTAATGGCATCAAATCTGCTTGCCTAGTTATACTGTTAAGTTTAACTTACTCCAAAAACTAAGGTAAAGCTATTATTTTCCATAATACTGCCACGTGAGGAAGTAAAACGGCAAAATTCAGCTAAGGGAGAAAAAGAAAAATTCTTCCACTGAGTCTTACTAGCCAAGTTTTTACCTTGTTTTCAAGTCCAGGAATAGCAATGACCTTTGAGTGCATTGAGGAGCAGAAAGTGCTAGCCAGCCTACTTGTAATAAGCACCTATCGATATGCTTAACCAAGATATGGTTAACCAAAAAGCCAAAGGTAATTACAGACCATGTGGCATCATGGGACTTGCTCACTATAAATGCTAATCCTGAAGACAAACAACTGAAAATTTCTAGAGAAAGATGCCAAGTTTTGACCTGTTTAGTGTTCTCAAGCCAAAAGAAACTTGTGAAACAGTTAGCAGCCATATATTCCAGAAGACTAAAATGGCAACAGCTCAGAGTAATACAAATTACAACCAAACACTATTCCTTTTTTTTTTTCATATCAAGCACACAAAGAGGTGGAAAATTACTTAAGGTTATACAAAATATCATTGCTTTCTATCTTCCTTAACTGTAGGGCATTATAGCTTACAAAAAAAATTGTATTAAAAATGAGCTTAAATAAAAAAAAAGAAAGCAGCAAAGTGTGGTAGTTTTGGCTGGGATCATTTTCTTCATAGTAGCTGGTACGGGGCTGTGTTTTGGGTTTGTGCTGGAAACAGGGCTGATAACCCAGGGATGGTTTCGCTGCTGCTGAGCAGGGCTGACACAGAGCCAGGGACTTTGCTGCTCGTCACCCCACCCCACCAGCGAGGAGGCTGGGGCGGCC
>NW_009260667.1:3676213-3682284 GCF_000687185.1 Egretta garzetta
GGTTTCTCACTTTTTCCCTTCCGATTCCCTCCCCCATCCCACCAGGGGGGGAGTAAGTGAGTGGCTGCGTGGGGCTTCGTTGCTGGCTGCGGTTAAATCACAATACAAGGTTAAGGTTGAAACTTGCTAGACAGAATAAACCTCCACAGCTGAATCCTTTTGACTTCAGAGCAGAGTCATCCCCAACTTGAAATAATGAAGCAATAGCAGCAGAAGCCACTATAAACCAACTGCAAGATGGGAATTTTTCCATAGCAAATGTGTTACTTGCAAGGAATAATTAACTTGTAGTTGAAAAGGTACCGCTCCAGTTCCACAGAAATTTTTTTCATTAGACATCTCTGTAAGCTCTCTCCTCCCAGCCTAATCACATCTATTCCTCCCTTCCCCACTGCACGCCCCATTTTGTCCCCTCTCATCACCCCCACTAATCCACTACCTATGTCCAACTTGCTGTTTGAATTACCTGATGGAGACAGCTGAGCCTGCCTTTTTTTTTTTTTTATGGTAAAATTGGCAGCAAAAAGGAACAACTTTCAAGAGGAAGGGAATCAAGCCCTTGCCCCAAAAGACCACTGAGCACATGCGGCTCAGTTGCAAAGAACAGCGCGCTGCTCAGGTGTACGACTAAACACTGCAGAGAAGGAAAGGAGAAGACAGGTGCATGGCAGATGAAGGATTTAGCTCCCAAGCTCTATGAAGGTGAGCGTGTGTGAACCATTTCAGAAGCATTGAACTGGTCAGAATATAGGGAAGATCATAAAGGCAGCAAGAGGTACCACTCAGGTACAAAACAAAGTGTCAAAATGCTGTTAGAGAGAACAGATGTACTGCATATTCTCACAGGCATCCCAAATATTCAGAGGAAAAAAAAAATCCAATCCGATCCTGAGAAAAAAAACAGGACCCACTTTGATGGAGGTTGGTATAATCTAACCTAGCACACTCAATATGGAAACCTCAGCCTACGTGGTTGGTCTGCCAAAGTTACAAGCACCTGCAAGAGTCATATAAATGGTTTAATCCAAATACAGCCAAAAAGGTCAGTCAAGCCCATTTGTTTAAAAAGGGCCATAAAACAGATGCTCAGGGAAGAATGCAAGCAGGAAATACTTTATTATTCCTTAACACTTCCAACCTCCAACTGTTTTCAGCTCAGGAGCTTCCTTAAAAGTACTGGGAAACCACTCTGAATGCCACAACACAGAAATATTATGAAGGAGCAAGGGAAAGCACCTCTTACAAACCCTGGACCACATTTGCAGGATTCGCTGTATGAATTTTTAGGCAAAAAGCACACATGTCAAGTTAAGAGAGCACATGCCAACCTGCTACTGTAGTCAAGAGATGTCCTTTAACACTTTTTGCTATTTTAAGAATCACTGCCTCATTTCAGTAGTTCTGAAACAGATTCTCAGTTCCCCTCTAAGTTACCATGGTACCCTTGCCCTAGAATGCCATTGTCTCTTTTTGGACTCCTGAAAGTTGAGAAATGCAATAGAGCTGTACAACGTGCCATAGCAATGCCACACAGGTAGCATTTAGGAAGGAACGTACTTTTGCCTTCCTGAAAAATATTCTCAGTACAGTGATTGCTTATATTCCTTATTCTTCACTGCGATCATTTTCCAAATGACCTTTTTTTTAACCTGGGGATGTATTGTGCACAGAGTTATTGTAGAGTAGTAAAAAACCTTGGGATCAGACTTGACAGCATTTTAAGAGCTAATTAAAGCCAACCAAGGCTGCAACATCTTTCCTTTCTCCTTTACGCTGGCACAATGAGTGGAGGAAGCTGACCTGGCTGAAAACCAGCTCGTACCATTAAAGCTTGGTTTTCAGCCTGCACATGCTCAAGCCTGATCAGTACAGAGCCATACAAGGGCTAGCACCGCACCAGCGGGGGCAGAAAGGCATGACTGCAGCTACTCAATTTCTAATCAGCCTAAGCCAATTCAAGAGCCCCTAGCAAAGCACTTTACAGACAACAGACTGAAAAGCGGTCCCCAGCTACGACAGAGGTTAAAAAGAAGATTTAGTCTCAATGAACAGGAACTGGCAGAGAAATGGCATAACAACTAGCAGTACATTAATCCTAACGCTCGTTAACTTGAGCACAGCATCTTGAAAGCAGCCCAAAAAAGTGGGTTCTGCCTGTACAATGTATTAAATAAAGTCTGAAATATCCTCCCAACTTTAAGTAGAGATCACTTTTCAAAGCAGCAGCATGATGCTTGGACATCAATCAGTGCAACTTTACCAGCATTCTGAAGAAGAATGATAAAGAAATATACGCATATAAAAACATAACACTTCAAAATCAGATCTGCAAACGATTTTTCCTTTGAGATCTTCTGGTTTTAAGGCTACAGGGCGATAGGGAGGAAAAACATCAGCATTTTTCAAGTTTTGCTTTAACTTGCAACTAAAATCCTATTTTTCAATAAATTTGATTTCACATGAAATTCGCATATTGGCTAACATGTTGTTATAGTGATTCAGAATTTGAGTACCTTTCTCTGGCTATTTAAAGTACTTTGTTTTGTTCTTTGGCTAAAGTGTTCATATGAGGAACAGACAGCACTATACTACTAAGGTACGTCAGTCACAACACATTTCCTCACGTCAACAAGCACTCGAGTCACCTGTAACGTTAGACCTCCCCCTAAGCTTTGGTATGCTTCGAAGAATCAGATGTGACAGGTCTCATGGTGCAGTGAAGGGTGCGGATCTCACACCCAGCCATATAGCAAAAGGGGATTCCTGGCTGTAAAAAACTCTGCAAACAAACAAGAAATCCCCCATGAGCGTCTATAAAAAGTTATACTTCTCACGCTGGGTCAGTTCCCCAATCCACTATACGTTCTTCTTCCTTTATGCTTGCCAATACTGACCAAGGGAGAAAACAGATAAGGAAGTAGGGGAAGCACTAAAACTCATATTGCTGCCCTTTGCTTTGTAAATTGAAACTACGGCCTAATCTCGAGCAGGAGAACTGGGCTTTACCGGTTACTCAGCAACATAATCTGTTTGACTAAGGGATCAGCTTCCAAGCACTGGTCAGAAACAAGAGCTCCAAGTCTTTGAGAACCATTCAGCTGCAGGTAAAAACATGACAAGGTTAATTCTTGACAGGTACCAGTTACCTTTTAGCCTTTTTTGTCTTTGAGATACTTGGAAAACCCCCATATATCTTAGAAGACAAAATTTGTTTTAAAATATTTACTTTTATGGGACTGGTTCCACTGAAGTGCTTAAGCACTGTTAGGCTGTAGTGTTTCATAAAACCAGTGGCTGGCCAAAGCCAAACACCTCTTTCTTCAAGTTGGAATAACTGGAGAAAGCCACCTGATTAAAATAAGCTTTTTAAGTGTTCTACAAACAAGACTGGAAGAAAAATACACATCGGCTTGTGGTCGGTGAGTATCTATGCGATCACACATCTACAAAGGACGTTTAAGAAAACATGGCTACAAATCCTCACTAGAGATATATATGCGTATATGTATGTGTATATATGCGTGCATATATAAGTATATGTATTTATCTCAGGCTAGGATTTGTATGTATTTCTGAAGAAGTCTGCCACTCTGCCATTTCACAGAAACTGGTAACTTGATAGTTTTGAGCACCACTGAGTTAACTGGAGCAATTCAAACAGAAATTTAGCCACCAGTTTAAATCTGCCAAGTGAACTTAGGATGGTGCAAGTAAGTGATAAAGTATGTTTTCTCAAGTGTCTAGACACTTACAAATATTACTAGTTCAAAAAGACAGCATCTTCTAAAAAGGGCAAAACACAAACCCTGTTTTATTGCAGGATACCTTAGCCTGATGTCAGACAGGTACCGCCATGTTTCCTTCTCCCCTCAGCCCCTTTCGAGTGACTATACACCCCATTAAACACAGTTGTATAGCACAGTCAAGTGGTGCCATAGGTACTGGAAAAAAATAATTGTGGTTTTGCAACAAAGGACAGCTCATGACTGCTGATTTCAGTATCTGAAGAGGCATGGGTGAAGACTGAAGCTTCCTGCCATGGTGGACAGCCGAATTCCTACAGCTTTGCCGAACTTGCAGGCTTCCACTGTTGGCAAGCAGTTGCAGTTTGTCAAAGAAGATTCCAACGTGAAGGCAAGGTGCACAGGCAATGCCTGCAGAAAGCTGTTTTTCTGTGGAAATAGGGATAAGAAGGCACTTGTGTTTTGTAAGTTGGTTACCCGATACAAATCCTACCACAGCAACCTAACATTCAATTATTTTTTATTTAATATTAACACAAGCTTAAAACCACCGCAGATCTCCACACAAGCCTGCAGGGATACACCGTAAGCTGACTCTGTGTCTGAAGACACATCATAAAGAGCCATTTTGGAACCCATTTATAGGTCCTGATTTTTTAAGCTATAACTGTTCCTATACCACACAGATGATGTCCAAAGATCAAGAAAATGCTGAGGAAAAGCTAAGGCAGAACAAGGTAGACCAAACAAGGGTTTCTTAAATCTTTACATTCTATAGCCCAAGGAATAAAATTCTTTAAATCAGACCAAAAAGAAGATACAATACTAGGAGCCTATAACTTTTAACTCAAAATTAAGAAGCAATAATTGACATGCAAGTGTATGTCCTGCTATGGCAGGGGGGGGAAAACTACATTTCCCATAACTGTGTGACAGTTATCCTCACTACTGTCTCAATAGTAACAGGAAGCCCTTCCCATCTCACTTCATCTCTTGTACAAGGCTAAACAAAAATGGCAAAATTAAAAATTGAAAAGCTTGAAGACTTTTTTTGCATATTAAACTATTTTTTAGATCTGCCAGTAGCAACTGCTGGCTGAACACTAAAAGTAGGGCTTTCAATACTATATTAAATTACATAAAGCAGTATTACAGATGCCAAAATAATTAGAACGCACTCAAGTTTTAGATTTGAAGTATTTAAAAATAACTGCTCATTTATTTGTATAATATGCAGTTGATGGAAGAAAAATTAAATTAGCTTTTAAAATTTAGTTATCCAAGTGACTAGAAAAAATATGTTTATTCCTATTTGCTCTTGCTGCCCTAAAGGCCTGCCTCGTTCTCTGCTTTGAGAGGTAAGAATTTCCTTGCCTGACCTCCACCCAGACCCTGAGACAGCAGCATTTTATGTAAAACCAGTGTCTGCAGAGTACTGAATGCATAAGCAATTCCAACCCATGGAAGCGGTCGGTTCTCACAGCACAGAGAGATTCTCCTGTGGGCTTACCCTAAAGCTGCCATCCACATCTCCTACTTGCTCAAGAGAGACTTGCATTTCCTCATACACGAATCTGCCAGCCCATCCCAGTCTGCTGAATACCATCAGCTTTTTGCACACACCTAACAGCTTCTTGCTTGTTCAAAGCAAAAAGCCTGCAGCCCCCACGCACTTCATGCCCACATAGCCTTGCTTCATTTTTCATGGGATTCCTCCTGCTTCATTTCCAGCAATTTTTCCGTTCAAAGGGCAGACAGTGCCTGCAATTACGGCTTCATTTCCATTAAGAATGACAGTAGGAGGCAGCACTTAAGCTCACATCCAGCCATCTTGCTCTCTCTTCAGCTCAAATGACAGCACTGAGAGACCACAACAGGCAACAGTTTAATGACAGTAGTCTAAGAGATCTTCTAAAATACTCAGAAAAAATCTGAAGCTACCAGCCACATTACTTGCTTATTTGGGCTTCCTCTAGGATTTTTTTTTTTTTTTTTAAATCATACCATATCACAGCATAAAGGCTACAAAATCTGAATCAAAATGGGCTACACACCAGTGAATCGGCATGTGTGGAGTCACTTGAAGAAACAAACAGGAAAGGAGGGGTTTTGCAGTGGTGCACCTGGACAACCATCAGTCATCTCACAAGCACATGCTTTCAGCTGCAACACTAGCTCTCAAGACAAAGCAGAAGCTTTTGACAGATTGCAAGACTGCAGGCCAGCCCAGCTTCCAGCCCTAACACCCAAGAGAACTGACTCAACAATTCTAAGCCTGGCAGCAAAGATTGTTGCTAAGTCTACTGGACAGGGTGCCGTAGCTGGAGA
>NW_009260667.1:3682313-3686178 GCF_000687185.1 Egretta garzetta
ACCAGACTGAATTTTGCCTCAGTGGTATTCTAGAGCCCACCTATGTTTCAAATTAAGAAATTAAGAAGTGAACAGAAAATGAATGGAAATACAACACGGTTTTACCAAACCCATCCTTTGTTACCACAGTCTTTTTCAACTGACACATTGCTTTCCCTGCCCATAAAACTCAGCTGCAGCATGGGCTTCAACCAGGCTAGAAAGGTAGCATAAGGAATGCAATACAGATAGGAAACAGACCAAGAAGCTGTAACATGCAGATTTTTGCTAGAAGATGATTAATAACAGAGATATTAAATGTGTTAACGACTGGCCTGATTTTCATTGGTGATGATCACAAAAAGCTGTTACCAAAATCTGTAAGTCTCCAAATTGAGAGGCAGTGTCCACAAGTCATGACATCAACAGGGGATCTCATGTCATGATATCAACTGGGGATCTCATGCTGAAGTTGCAGAAGAAAGATCACCTTTGGTTAAGAAGAACATGTTGTGAATCTAATGCGCAGGACACTAAGAATTTCTGGTACAAGTTGAGACTTCATGAGGTGGGAATAAGTTAGATACTTAGATACCACCACTAATCACAAGATGACTACACGATAGCTTTACAATGAAGATAAAGATGGGTCCTATCACAATGTTTTTGTCTAGTATGGCTAGAGAAGTATTAGTAACCTTTTAGACAAAACAGTGAGATTCCATCTAAAGCAACAACAACTGTCATCAACATAGAAAAAATATGGCTGTCAAACTGCAGGAGATGAAAGAGCTACCATGATGATTAGAAAAAGAGAAAACTGGTTTTAGGAGATGAGGCTCAAAAAGGCTTCAAGTCCATCAAAAATTGCTAAGAAAGGACCGACTGCTGTCTACAGATATGTCAGAAAGCAAAGTGCAAGAAAGGAGGAAAAAAGCTAAAGCACAGGCATAACTCAATATGGACTGGCCTTTGGAAAGTCAGAATGGAAACAGGACGACCGGTTAATTCTAAGATTTGTATCAGAAAATTGCTGGAGATACTCATTCCTCTAGATAGAGATTAACCAGCTGAAAAGTAAAACGTGATCTATTCAGAGAGACTTGCAGACAGTTGAGATTTTGATTTCTTGCTTTGAGACTCCTAAAAAGAAAAGTATTGCTAAAGATTGCTTTCAGTTGTCTGTTCTATTGTCCCTCCTCCAATGTCTAGCACCTCTTTGCTTATGGGGTAGTAGTAAGTCTGTAGGTTAAAATAACCGTGAAAATTAATTTTCTTTCTTCCCCAATAGCTTCTACAGGAGTCTTTTCCCTCTAGTCACCCAGGCACAGCCTTTGTGCTCCTTTACAGTGTAAGTCACCCTACACTTAAAAGATCCCTGGAGATGTAGGTCAGCTGAAAATTAATGGTACCATCTCCAGAGAAAGGAAACACTAAAGACACTACCACGGAGTTTGAAGTCGACCTGCATGGAAACATACTAAGACAACAGCGTTGAAGAACAACAGGAGCAAGCCTCATCCAGCCAATCCGGGGAAGGTGGCTGGCGATACAAGTTAATCACAAACAGTAGTCAGGCATCAAACTTGTAAGGAACAGGTTCTGTACCGATACAGACGGAACTGGCACTTGGGAAACAGCTATGCAAGTTCAAGATGTTGCCATTGCTTTCCTGGAAATAACTTACCAGAAAGTGATTTGAACTGTTTCCACACGCTTCATCTACATCCCAAATCGGACTCGGGTATTATCCCATTCATTTCACCCTCAAGTGCCTCTACTTGCACAATGCCAAAGAGCAGCCTCACGCCAGCCATACAGGTGCTCCCTCCACAGCAGCACAGAGCGCTCCAGCGTTAACAAGTGTTAGCATCCACTCTCCTTACACAGCCCAGCAAAGCTGCTACTACCACCCTACCAGCCTCAGAGGGTGTTCTTACGCACAAACAGTTTTCTGAAGCAGTCAGTGGTCTCATTTGGATGCAGGACTGAAAGAGAATGTAAGAAGTTGCAAGGATTGGTGCAAGAAAGCTGTAACAGTGGCTCAGGTGTCTGAACTCCAAACAAGTCTGAGCTGGAGTAGCATCGAAAAATAAATACTGGAGACACATAAATGGGGAAGCAAGCTGGAGTATCGGAGGTGCTGCTGAAACCAAAGAAAAACCAGACCAATGGCAAGAACTAGCCAGATTCCTGCCTCCTCCAATGTCTAGCACCTCTTTGCTTATGGGGTAGTAGTAAGTCTGTAGGTTAAAATAACCGTGAAAATTAATTTTCTTTCTTCCCCAATAGCTTCTACAGGAGTCTTTTCCCTCTAGTCACCCAGGCACAGCCTTTGTGCTCCTTTACAGCGTAAGTCACCCTACACTTAAAAGATCCCTGGAGATGTAGGTCAGCTGAAAATTAATGGTACCATCTCCAGAGAAAGGAAACACTAAAGACACTACCACGGAGTTTGAAGTCGACCTGCATGGAAACATACTAAGACAACAGCGTTGAAGAACAACAGGAGCAAGCCTCATCCAGCCAATCCGGGGAAGGTGGCTGGCGATACAAGTTAATCACAAACAGTAGTCAGGCATCAAACTTGTAAGGAACAGGTTCTGTACCGATACAGACGGAACTGGCACTTGGGAAACAGCTATGCAAGTTCAAGATGTTGCCATTGCTTTCCTGGAAATAACTTACCAGAAAGTGATTTGAACTGTTTCCACACGCTTCATCTACATCCCAAATCGGACTCGGGTATTATCCCATTCATTTCACCCTCAAGTGCCTCTACTTGCACAATGCCAAAGAGCAGCCTCACGCCAGCCATACAGGTGCTCCCTCCACAGCAGCACAGAGCGCTCCAGCGTTAACAAGTGTTAGCATCCACTCTCCTTACACAGCCCAGCAAAGCTGCTACTACCACCCTACCAGCCTCAGAGGGTGTTCTTACGCACAAACAGTTTTCTGAAGCAGTCAGTGGTCTCATTTGGATGCAGGACTGAAAGAGAATGTAAGAAGTTGCAAGGATTGGTGCAAGAAAGCTGTAACAGTGGCTCAGGTGTCTGAACTCCAAACAAGTCTGAGCTGGAGTAGCATCGAAAAATAAATACTGGAGACACATAAATGGGGAAGCAAGCTGGAGTATCGGAGGTGCTGCTGAAACCAAAGAAAAACCAGACCAATGGCAAGAACTAGCCAGATTCCTGCTGGCCTTTCTCCTTTATAATATTAGGAAAAGCTGATTGGTGTGGTCCTGGGGCTGTATTTATACCACACTGGGAACGGCATATACCAGAACACCCTACAAAATTGTTTGCCTAAACGGAAGAGTCCATATTTTGAGATCAGGCCTCTCCCTGCTGCATTATATTGCTTAGCAGGTGTTTAAGCAAGAAATTTGCCATATTGGCAGGCTGGATAGGACGCTAGCTTCTTCCAGCATATAGATAACAGGGGGAAAAAACCCCCAAGCCCTAACGCTTGTAGTTATTTTCTAGCTCTTAAACAACAAAATGAAAACAGAAATCAGGAAAGGGTAGGCTTTCAGTCTGAGACAGCCTATAAATGCGTTGTGCAATGAAACCATCAGCAAAGTTTCCAGATAACGGCCACCGCAATTGACCTTGGCTAGGAATACAGGACAACTTTATTGCCGCCTCCCGATTCTGCTGCAGCATAAAACCCCGGCTGAGCGCTACCCTCCACAACCACCACCGCAGCACCCCCCTCCCGCCCCCGAGCTGCCCGACAAAACATTTTTAAGCACCGTTTTACTCTCTTGGTGGGCAAAACAGCTTTTCCACAGCCAAGATTTTTTACCTCCCCCCCTCCCCTCCCCGCCCCGGGTAGGGTAGGGCAGGGGGGTCGGTTTAAGGGCAGCACCAGCCCTGCCCCC